>NC_074718.1:17621521-17896521 GCF_947242115.1 Biomphalaria glabrata | reverse complement strand
AGTTCACTAAACTTATTCACTAAACTTATTCACTAAACTGATCTTCCAAGACATTGCGTTGGAGGGGATGGTTAAATAAAACCAAATATGTCACTATCCACACACCGTTCCTATGGGACAGTTTTTGTGTCGGACTTTGTTTAGAGTTTATTTATACACATTAGTAGACTTCCCGCTCCAGACTTCTAGTTCTGTATGACGTCATATTCGGCAGACATCTAATTCTGTATGACTTCATATTCGGCAGACTTCTAGTTCTGTATGACGTCATATTCGGCAGACATCTAATTCTGTATGACTTCATATTCGGCAGACTTCTAGTTCTGTATGACTTCATATTCGGCAGACTTCTAGTTCTGTATGACTTCATATTCCGCAGACTTCTAGTTCTGTATGACTTCATATTCGGCAGACTTCTAGTTCTGTATGACTTCATATTCGGCAGACTTCTAGTTCTGTATGACTTCATTTTCGGCAGACTTCTAGTTCTGTATGACTTCATATTCGGCAGACTTCTAGTTCTGTATGACTTTATATTCCACAGACTTCTAGTTCTGTATGACTTCATATTCGGCAGACTTCTAGTTCTGTATGACTTCATATTCGGCAGACTTCTAGTTCTGTATGACTTCATATTCGGCAGACTTCTAGTTCTGTATGACTTCGTTTTCGCCACACTTCTAATTCTGCAGACTACATTTTTGGCAGACTTCTAGTTCTGCAGTCTTCGTTTTTGACAAACTTCTAGTTCTGTAAGATTTCCTTCTCAGGAGATGAATAGTACGACTTTATACATATGGAAAACAAACTGCAGATAGAAAGTTGAGAGGAGCTAGTGAAAGTTTGAAAATTAAAAAAAAAACAGACCGAAAGTTGCTCAACAGGTTGTAACTAAAAGTTTTATCATAGTGACTGTCCCAAAAGAAGACGCTTTTTATTTTTCAAAACATTGGCAATAGAGTAGAAATTGTCAGTGTTGACATTATTGTTTCGGATATTTCCAGAGATAAGTTTTAGTTTTGACTAACTTTGGATGGATTTACTTGATTCAGAAGAAAACCTCAGCTGTTTCACTGAAGGGCGGAGCCTCCATGATGTATTGACGCTGGCGTGTACCAGCCTTCATGACACTCGCTTCTCACAAATAATGTGCTTTTGTTGATTTTTCTCCCAGTAATAGATAACTCTTACACCTAAATACATATTTTTAAACTCTAGGATTATGTCCTCTTGTTTCTTGTGATGGCCAACACTGAGCTATGGGCGTTGTCAACAGTGGGGGTAATATTATCGTCTGCTGACTTGATGAACGTCCGTGGCTCTCATTTTATATATATATTTGTCCTGATCATTCTAGACATTGAAACTTAGGCCATAATAAATTCGTTGAACATTTCAAAAGGTGCGTGGTTGGTAAAAGTACAATTGATTGCTAAGGTGTTGGCGGGGAAGGGGGGGGGGTGGTTGGAAGAAAGATCGAAAGGGTAAAAAATAATTATTCAACTGTATTCGATTCTAACAGCCCTGGGCTTTTGACAAAGAAATGGTTACTCAGTTACTCTTTAAGCTTGTTTTATGCCACAAATTATGTTTTGTTATATTTTTTTTTTACCTTCCATGTGGAGAGGTCAAGTCACTTAGTGACCTCTTCTTCAATACAACGGATTGTAACAGTTTTTAATGCAGGCCTATAATTTGGGAAGTAGCACTAGATCTTTAACAATAAAGATGGATATTTAATTTATTACATTTTTAAGAGTATAGGATAGATTGTAAATACATGAAATTGAGACAAAGTATACTTGTTTTACTAGGTGTTAGCAGTCAACCAGTCAACAAAACCATAATTCAATCATAGCATATGAGAGCAGATGGTAATACCACCAGGCGCCTGATTTTCTAAGTTGACAAATAAAAAGGAAGTCCAGAAATGTCAAGATGTTAAGTATAGTACAAACTAAACTGTTACAGTTTATAAACAGTCAACAAACAAACAAAAAAACACCGTTTTTTCCAGCAGTTCGCACAAGTAGAGAACCGCCATTCTTAGACACACCTAAGAGACAAATGGTGCAGACGCAGAGGCAGACGAGACTAGTCCTACCGTTCAACAAAGCCACCATATATGTCTGGTTCCGGATGGTTTACCAGATACATGGAGGAAATTGTTACGCTCTGCAGGACTACAGCGGGTGGTAACTACGCAAATGTTCGCTTGGGATGAACGCAATGTTTGTTTATTGTACAAATACATTCTTTCACAAAAGAATGTTTTATAGTTTGTCCAGTTCTCAAAGAGAAATCCTATATTTATATCCCACAATAGTCACTTAGTAGGACTGATTTTAACATGGGGTGTTAGCCGCAGGTGGCTAATCCCTAAATCAGAGTTTCTCAAACTGTGAGTCGCGCCTTATTTGCGTACGAATTGCGGGCAAAGGGAACAGGAAGGACATGTTGTATGTTAATGTAGAATGGACTGATTCTTTTATTTAGCATCGAACTAGATTTAAGAGTATGCAGTTACAAAGCATTAATATCAATATTTGGAAAAAGAAACATTAACGTCATGTTGTCATCACTGGATCTGTCGTATTGTTTTTTGTGGAAGAAAACATTTCCAGACGTCTTCGAAACTAAGATTTTAGAGTTGACCATCTTTCTTAATTCAGAGCGGTCAAAACGTTTTCTCTGAGGGGACAAAACATACCCGTTACAAAATATGAGAACGCAAGAATGATCTTATAATGATCAAGTCAATTACAAACAGATAAGCTTTACTGCTTCAAAAATTAAGCAGCTTGTAAGATTATAATGTTCTCTCACACTCCCTTGCTGGCTTAAAGGTTAGGGGGGGGGGTCGTATCTATTTCTTTTTGGTTTGGGATGTCGCTAGTAAAAGATAGAGAAAAACTGACAGAGACACAAGTATGGATATATTATCAACTTTACCGGAAGTATGGATATATTATCAACTTTACCGGAAGTATGGATATATTATAAGCTTTACGGGAAGTATGGATATATTATCAACTTTACGGGAAGTATGGATATATTATCAACTTTACGGGAAGTATGGATAAATTATCAACTTTACTGGAAGTATGGATATATTATCAACTTTACCGGAAGTATGGATATATTATCAACTTTACGGGAAGTATGGATATATTATCAACTTTACGGGAAGTATGGATATATTATCAACTTTACCGGAAGTATGGATATATTATCAACTTTACCGGAAGTATGGATATATTATCAACTTTACGGGAAGTATGGATATATTATCAACTTTACCGGAAGTATGGATATATTATCAACTTTACGGGAAGTATGGATATATTATCAACTTTACGGGAAGTATGGATATATTATCAACTTTACCGGAAGTATGGATATTTTATCAACTTTACGGGAAGTATGGATATATTATCAACTTTACCGGAAGTATGGATATATTATCAACTTTACCGGAAGTATGGATGTATTATCAACTTTACGGGAAGTATGGATATATTATCAACTTTACGGGAAGGATGGATATATTATCAACTTTACGGGAAGTATGGATGTATTATCAACTTTACGGGAAGTATGGATATATTATCAACTTTACGGGAAGTATGGATGTATTATCAACTTTACGGGAAGTATGGATATATTATCAACTTTACGGGAAGTATGGATATATTATCAACTTTACGGGAAGTATGGATATATTGTCAACTTTACGGGAAGTATGGATATATTGTCAACTTTACGGGAAGTATGGATATATTATCAACTTTACGGGAAGAGACTGCTTTTCTATTGAGCTATTTTGGAGATGGCGTCTCTTACAAAGGCCGCTGGAAACACAATTGAGACCAAAAGGAAATCTACTACCGAGGACAGTGGGGCGGTGACAAAAAGAGATCCTACTGTCCACCAGCAGACAACAGTTATGTCTGCACTAGATGTGTCAAAAAGTGTGACAGCTAGGACTAAGTTGTCACATGAACTAGTGCCCTCGTCTTCTGACTCCATGACAAGCTTTATTAGTATTATTGATTTTGTCACATTTTAAAGTATTTTGAATAGAAAAGGAGTTAAAAGGTCAATAATTTTCAATTGTTAATGCATGGGCTCGGCAAAGACATTTCACTGTGCAGTAGGCGTTCTACCGACAAGAGTGTTTAGAGATGTCAAAACTTGTGTCATCCTCATCATCAACCTCGTTGTCGTCATTATCATAACCATCTACGTCACCACTGTTATGAAGTGTGTGGGTATGTGTGTGTGTGTGTGTGTTTCTATGGCGACGTTGTGAAGAAGCAAGCGATTGGTACTGAATGATGCAAGATTGGTGGCATTGTCGTCAGCGGACTTAATTAGGACAGACGACTCCAGAACATGAGATGGAAAAGAAGTGCTACTGTAAAGAGTTTGATTTTGTTGAAAATACCATTTTATATTATTCCTAAAGTTTACTACATTGATTTCATTTCATCTCAAGTTGAATTTGATTATTTTGTAAACAATGTTATATTTAGTTGTTCACAAAAGAAATTATTCACGTGATTTCAAGTTTTCAAATGTTCAAATCTAATACGTTGACAGTGTTTTAGTTGTCTACCAGCGGTTTGGTGCTACAGGTCAACAACCATCCATAACAACCACCACCACCACCATCGTTCTCATCAACATTGTGTTGACATCCAGGTGATCCCCAAACAAAAGAAGCTGACATTATCCCTCTAAATCTCCCCCGCCCCCCACCCCGCCCCCGCCCTTTTCTGCTTCGCGCACAACCTGACTCCCAGTGTTACTTTACAATCATTATGTCGTATGCCAAAGAAATGTCTCAGACAAAAATGATGCATCCATCAAGGTCACGACCATAAGGTTAAAATCAGTTGATGTATGTTTTAATGGAGATGTGTAAAGCAGTAGAGTTTCAAGTCTGTTATTATGGAAGCGGTAAATAAATCACGTACAAGGCGTCTCACGCTCTTGCTGTCTCTCTCTCTCACTCTCTCTCTCTCTCTATCTGTCTGTCTGTCTGTCTGTCTGTCTGTCTGTCTCTCTCTCTCTCTCTCTCTCTCTCTCTATCTATCTATCTATCTATCTATCTATCTATCTATCTATCTATCTATCTATCTATCTATCTATCTATCTATCTATCTATATATATATATATATATATATATATATATATATATATATATATATATATTTATATATCCCTAGACGACTCTTGTATGGCCAACTAGGCGAAGGAAAGCGCTCGCAAGGTGGTCAAAGAAAGCGCTTCAGGGACACCCTCAAAGCTTCTCTGAAGGCGTTAAGCATAGTAGAACCAGCCACATGGGAGACAGAGGCACATGACAGAGCGCACAGGTTGCTGAGGGAAAGAGAACAACGCTTGCAGAAGAAAAAAGCCAGAGAAGAAAAGCAAGGCCAATGACACTAGCTCCAGCTGGAATAACCTGCCCAGTGTGCAGCCAAATATTCCGAGCTCACATAGGTCTCACCAGCCACATGAGGAGGCATAAAACCTTAGTGCAAAGTCCTCAGTCCCCTGGATGACAAAGTGGTCATCATCGAACCACCATGGACGGACTATAATATATATATATTCTAGTCGACCGGTGGCATAGCTTACCCCGCTATTTTGCAGGGCCAACCTTAGGCCACTGCTGCCTATGCGACCGCCTTGGGCCCTGCACTTTTATAAGACCCGCTATAATTTTAGGTCTATAAATTATTAAATTAAACCATTTTATAACTTATAACAAATTTCCCGCAGCCTCCTGTCGATATAACAGGAGGTCCTGGAAATCTCCTGAAATTGCAATTTATACGAAATGGTCTTGGAAATATCCGCAAATTATTAAAATCTTTTGAAAACTCATACCAATCTCCTGAAATATACAGACGAAAATTGTCATTTTTTTTTCACTCTTAAATTACCTAGGATAACTCCCTCCGTCCGAGTTGCAAAAATAAAAGAGTGATCTTTCCATTGTGTCCAAACACTTGAGCGTGCTCTGTCGCTTCGATAGTTACTACAGAGAAGATTACTCCCCCCCCTCCCCTTTTTTTTTAACGTGAGGTAGAAATAAAAAAAAAGAGTGATATTGCTACGGTCCTGCCCTGCTATGTTGTGATTATGTGTTCCCCCCCCCCCCTTCTTGTTTTCTCGTGGATTATCCGCAGAGTGATCTTTCCTTTACTCCCTACTACTCGTTTAAACTGTTGAGGGAAGAAGAGAATTATATATATATATATATATATATATATATATATATATATATATAGATAATAAGGTGTGCCTTCGAGTCCGAAGATTAGTGAGGAATGCAGTATTTCCCGATATGCCACCTATTTTTAGATCTTTATATTTGATGTAGCAACCAACCAGTCAATCAGATCATTCAATTGTTCGATCTTTTACCTTGAGAAAAATACGTACAAAATAGTTCTTACTAGTTCCAAGTTTTTAATAGCAATAGTTTGTTGTTGTTGTTGTTGTTTTAATCTAAACCAATGAATACGTTTCAGTCTTGTGTTGAGTTTGTACCCGTGTTTCACAAGCTCTGAGAACCATCGTTCTTGCCCAGTGATCCATATAATAAGCATCTTGTCTGCTCAGCTACTTCTCTGACTCCAGACTTTCCCGCGCTAATTTCTATCATTGGAACTGATTTAGGGCGAGGGTCTAGGAAGTGGGCGTGTCTACAGAAGCACGAACTTGGTTGGAAAGGGTTAAAGTATCAGCCTTATAGTCTAGTTCTTCACAGGATTACTTTTAATTACATCTTGATGGTATTTGGGGTTTGTGATGTTTTGATGATGTTTTTGTTAAAGTTTTGTTAATGTTTACTTAATTAAATATATCTTCCTCTCATCTTTAGCCTACGCACACACACAAAAAAAAGAGCAATAAGGTCTAAAAATTTACAAAGGCATGTAGCTTAGCTTAATCCCAGTGGAGCATAGGGCCTGAACAGTACTTTCCCATCGGACTTAGTGGGTCCATGTCCATCCTGCCGTCTTGTCTCTTGGTCTACTGATCTTCATCATGTTTGCTTTGGTTTTCCGGCCTTTCTCTTCCTCTGTGGGTTCCAGTTCAGGGCCTGTTTTTCAAAGCTTTGCATTGTCTGCCCAATCCAACACCATTTGCAATGTCTGCCCAATCCAACACCATTTGCAATGTCCGCCCAATCCAACACCATTTGCAATGTCCGCCCAATCCAACACCATTTGCAATGTCTGCCCAATCCAACACCATTTGCAATGTCCGCCCAATCCAACACCATTTGCAATGTCTGCCCAATCCAACACCATTTGCAATGTCCGCCCAATCCAACACCATTTGCAATGTCTGCCCAATCCAACACCATTTGCAATGTCACCCCAATCCAACACCATTTGCAATGTCTGCCCAATCCAACACCATTTGCAATGTCTGCCCAATCCAACACCATTTGCAATGTCCGCCCAATCCAACACCATTTGCAATGTCCGCCCAATCCAACACCATTTGCAATGTCCGCCCAATCCAACACCATTTGCAATGTCTGCCCAATCCAACACCATTTGCAATGTCTGCCCAATCCAACACCATTTGCAATGTCCGCCCAATCCAACACCATTTGCAATGTCCGCCCAATCCAACACCATTTGCAATGTCTGCCCAATCCAACACCATTTGCAATGTCTGCCCAATCCAACACCATTTGCAATGTCCGCCCAATCCAACACCATTTGCAATGTCCGCCCAATCCAACACCATTTGCAATGTCCGCCCAATCCAACACCATTTGCAATGTCCGCCCAATCCAACACCATTTGCAATGTCCGCCCAATCCAACACCATTTGCAATGTCCGCCCAATCCAACACCATTTGCAATGTCCGCCCAATCCAACACCATTTGCAATGTTCGCCCAATCCAACACCATTTGGGTTTTTTTCTTCTGATTTCTTGCTCTATCGTCCATCTTACATCAATGAAATAACACAAACGTTTGTTAGTCAATGCTTGGGGGGGGGGGGTACTTAGCTATATCTGGTTTATTTTGCCATGTACTCCTCCACTCTCTTTTGTTTTTATTTACTTCTTGGACCGGCCCGTTTACTCGAGTATCCTTTTTTTCCCTCTTTCTCCTCCCCCCACCTCTCCGAGTTCACAAACAGACTGTTTTACACTATTGAACTATTCTTTTGATTTTCAAGTTATTTCCAAATATTTGATAGGCTCTTTGACATTTTTTTGGTCTTGACCTTGTAATTACTTTTTACATCCAACAAATCCTAATGATGACGTCATACTTTAACACCCCCCCCCCAACGTTTACATTTTTTTTTCAATTTCAATAACACATTTCAGCATTAACCCTTTAGCACCGGGTATAGTCTAGTACGTGAAACGTTTCATTGAGTCGGCCCTCTTTAAAACGCCTTCCCAAGCACTTCTGACCTCCCAATCTGATATCGCCTTTCTCTCCGCCCCACACATATTTTCGACTCCCAGTATCACTTATTTCCCCCCCCCCCCCACACACCCTAGGTCTTAGGAAATAGTCCTACGTGAAATCTCTAAGTAGGCACAATATCGGTTGGAGAAAGTAACTTTTTAAATTATTGTATGCCTTAGGCTCACCTATCCAGCTGTTTATAATAATTATATGAAAATTTGGCGTCAATAATGGTCATAGAAGCTAATTGCAGGATGCCACTGAACCCCCAGTAGAGCCCAAAGACAACTCTGGATAGCCCACTAAGTGGTACAACTCTATCCTCAGACACAGTTTCATTACAGTATTTCTTTTTTATTGCGTTGGGTAATTTTCCTAAATAGGGATTTTAGTGTACAATATGTATTATGTATATTGACCTTGGCATTATTTTTTTTTGTTAATATATTTTACAATTTCTTTTTTTTTTTTGTTTGTTCGTGAGTCACTACCATAAGATCTCTATGAAAGTTATCCATATAGCTTTCTCTTCTTTGTCTCTCATTGTGTACCATGTCATTTAAAGAACAAAACCGGATACTCACGTTCCAACTGCAAACAAAGAGCAGATTGCTCTGTTAAACTATTGCCTGAAACTCTCCTTATAACATTAAGCCTTCTGACTTTGGGCGACGTACGCTTGTTCGCCTAGAACTTAAGCCAACACTAGAGGAGTAGAAAAAGACGAGGAGAGAGAAAGAGACATACATATTGGAGAGAGAGAGAGAGAGAGAGAAAGCTACACGAGAAAGATGTCAAAATAGAGACAGACATAAAAGTCAATTATGTGACAGAAAGATTTCAGAAACTCGTCCCAAATCTATTCAATTAAAAGGCGCTAAGATCGCTTCTTGTTAGCGGTCAGTTGGAAAATATACAAGGGAGCTAAGTCTCGCACTGAATCCTGGCAGATCATTAGAAATGTGGGAAAAGGGGGCGTGCAGGGAGGCAGCATGGGTCTCCCTGTTGGCTAGTAACCCTCATGATATGTATATGCAATGCTTTGATCAGTTTGAGTCCTTGCTTCAGGTCTTTGATGTTGTGGTGACGTCACAACCTCCTTCACATCAACAATAAACTTCATTATCTGCCGCCCACTCCACCCCTACGTCCTCTCACCTCAGTGCTTACAAAAACATATTTTAGTGTAGAAACAGGAGAACTCGCAGCGATTTGATGTAGTACAACAATGAAGATGCAATGTAGATAGCAAGTGTGACGCCGGTAAATGTAGTCCTTCTAGGCCTAGTCAGTTACAAGAATAAATCTTCAATGTAAAGAATGAAAAAACTTGATTTGTAGAATTAAATGACAAGCTTCTAGTCAGTGTCTAGTCTATTGTCTCTTAATCAGTGTCTAGTCTATTGTCTTCTAATCAGTGTCTAGTCTATTGTCTTCTAATCAGTGTCTAGTCTATTGTCTTCTAATCAGTGTCTAGTCTATTGTCTTCTAATCAGTGTCTAGTCTATTGTCTCATATATATGTAGAGCTCGTCCATAGTGATGGTCACTTTTGTCAGGGTCTGAGGAATTTGCACTAGCGTTTTGTGCCTCTTCATGGGACTGGCGAAACCTATGTCAGCCACACATTCGGCTGGACACTGGTCAAGTTTTTCCAACTGGAGCTTGTTTTCTTAGTGCAAAACGAATGAGTCGAATTCTAGTTAAAAATAGATCTATTCATTAAACAGAGTACCATTGAAGTCAGAAAGAATCTGAGGGTAGACATTTCACGGTACATGAGTAGTAGGTGTGACTTTATAGCTTCAGGGTCTTAGTTACAGTATGCACCTGTAGTTCAATGGGGCTACGTGATTAGAATAATTAATTTAAGGATTAGGTATAACAGAGGACTACAGACTCAAGTCCTAAACATTTTTTTACAATCAAATTTTTGTTAGAACGCGTTTGTATGTTTGTAAGACTGTTGAGGGAGGGTACAAATAAAAAATAAAAATTCATTTCATTTTTTTTCTTTAGCAACTTCACACGTCTGACAATGAGTTGAGTCATTGAGTCATTGAGTCATTGAGTCAATACAATAGGTTGGTATGTATAAGTTGATACCATTTATTAAGTAATATGCACCAGGATGAATACAGAAAGTGCTGAACTCCGGTGCAGCTGGTCTTAAGTTATGTTCAGCAATGGTTGATTAAATCCTGTTGTTAGGGAGTACAGCTTACACATTGCAGTCAAATGAGGAGTAAACATTTTAGGTCGCATCTAAATATTGAAACGTTCGTTTAGACCAAAAACAAATAAATAAATAAACAAATAAATAAATAAATAAATAAATAAATAAATAAATAAATAAATAAATAAATAAATAAATAAATAAATAAATAAATAAATAAATAAATAAATAAATAAATAAATAAATAAACAAATAAATAAATAAATAAATAAATAAATAAATAAATAAATAAATAAATAAATAAATAAATAAATAAATAAATAAATAAATAAATAAATAAATAAATAAATAAATAAATAAATAATACTAACGTAGATCGCCGGTGGTACTTCTCTATGATCTCTTGGTTCCAATCAATTGAAAGTCGTCATTTCTTGCAATGCTTGACTTCATAGGAAGTATTCTGAAACGACTCTTGTCTCTTCAACTCCGTGGAAATGTTTGCGTTTACTCTGGTGTCTTGACATCTTAGGATGTATTCTAAAACGACTCTGGTGTCTTGACATCTTAGGATGTATTCTGAAACGACTCTGGTGTCTTGACCTCTTAGGATGTATTCTGAAACGACTCTGGTGTCTTGACCTCTAAGAATGTATTCTGAAACGACTCTGGTGTCTTGACCTCTTAGGATGTATTCTGAAACGACTCTGGTGTCTTGACCTCTAAGAATGTATTCTGAAACGACTCTGGTGTCTTGACATCTTAGGATGTATTCTGAAACGACTCTGGTGTCTGGACCTCTTAGGATGTATTCTGAAACGACTCTGGTGTCTTGACCTCTTAGGATGTATTCTGAAACGACTCTGGTGTCTTGACCTCTTAGGATGTATTCTGAAACGACTCTGGTGTCTTGACCTCTTAGGATGTATTCTGAAACGACTCTGGTGTCTTGACCTCTTAGGATGTATTCTGAAACGACTCTGGTGTGGTTTTATTTTGAGAGCCACTTCCACTTCTAGTCTGCTTGACCTAAGTATTTTCCGTCTGAACGAATGGTCTGTAACAGAAGTATCTGCGTACACAGGGCGCAATCTTGTTTGTTTTATGCAACTGAACGTGATGGTGTAGAGGTGCCGCCTCACGCCTATGTTTTGTTGCACCCCATTAGAGCAAATAATTCTTTGTCCAGACATATTCACTTGAGTTTTCTTTGGGGGGGGGGGGGGGGTGGCGGAAAATTGAGACAGTTTTCACGTTATCAGATCAAATGTGAAGAGTTGTAAAAAAAAAAAAAGAGTGACTCGTGTCACTCTGCACAAACCAGGGTTTGCTTTAACTTCCTCTAAATGAGAGTTTGTGTGTCGGTAGTTAGCTCTTCAATAAGTTATCAAATCTATTCTGATTTGTTCTCCACTCAAAGTTTCACAAAGTTTGTCTCGAGACGACATTAAGACTTCTCTGTCTAAATGTGAAACTTAAAGCTAGCGTAAGACAGTCGATTAGTTCTTTCTTGTGTGTGTGTGTGAGAGAGAGAGTGTGTGAGAGTGTGAGTGAGTGAGTGTGAGTGTTTGACTCTCACGTGAAATTGAGTCAGTAAGAAGGACAGCAAAACAAAATCGAAATGAAGAGAGAGAAAAAGAGAAAGAAAGAGAAAAAGAGAAAGAAATAGAAAGAAAAAGAGAGAAAGGGAGAGAAAAAAAGATATAAAGAGAGATCTAATGGAAAGGAGACGACCACTGCGTTCAGATCTTATGTAATAGTGGTTTAATGGGTGAAGGTTATCTTTAAAGAGAGAGAAAGAGAGAGAAAGAGAGAGAAAGAGAGAGAAAAGAGAAAGAGAGAGAAAGAGAGAGAAAAGAGAAAGGGAGAGAAAGAGAGAGAAAAAGAGAAACAAACCAATAGAGAGAAAGAGACTAATAGAAAAAGTCAGCTGGTGAAAGAAAGAGAAAGGGGATTACAGAGATAATAAAAAAAAATAAAAATAAAAGATAAAAAGAAAAAATAGAGAGAGAAAGACACAGGACTCTCTAGTAGTCTAGAGCGTGAAATTACAAGAGAGTAAAAATAAAAGAGAGAGAGAGAGAGAAAGAGAAGTGAAAGAAAAAGAGAGCTCTACATATATACAGAAAGAGAAAACTGTAGAAGGAGAGACAGTGAGAGAAAGAGACTAAAGATTGTGGGGAAAAAATATAAAGAGAGTTGGAGAGATGAAGAGATCGAGGTGGGGGTCCCCCTCTCCGCCTTCTGGGACCAAATACTAACAAATGAGGCGCTACTCGAGTTCTACCATGTCTACACTATACTGCCCACTAATTTGTAACACTCACTGTCTGTCTGGTAAAAAGTTTGAACATGTT
The DNA here is from genome assembly GCF_947242115.1 of Biomphalaria glabrata. Classification (NCBI taxonomy): domain Eukaryota; kingdom Metazoa; phylum Mollusca; class Gastropoda; family Planorbidae; genus Biomphalaria; species Biomphalaria glabrata. Next base: position 17,883,525 of record NC_074718.1, on the reverse strand, counting down.
TTTTCTCCCACTTCCCATTCTCAAATCAAGTTGAAAGTTTGCACAATTATTCATTGTACCTGACAAAACATGCATCTATCAAAAACAAACCAAAAAATAACCGATTAGTTAATTAATCATAGGTAATCAATTATTTTGTTTGATATTGCAATAATGGGAATAAATGTTACGTAATGATGATAGATGTGGATACACTTTTTTTTCCTTTAGTATTAACAGTGATGTGTGTATCTCCCACTTGCCATTCTCAGATCCAGTTGATATTTTGCATAAACTAATTCATAGTCGATGGCAAAACACAAATCAATTTAAAAAAATTAACTAATCACTTAATCAATTCATAGTAATTATTTAATTCTGTTTTATTTAGCAGAAAGAGAGCTAAACCCTGCCATCTTGAGTGACTCTTTTCTTTTGATAAAGTTTTAATTTTTTTTTAAATTTAAAGTCTTTTGGTTTCTTTTGCTGATCAATTTTAAACCTATTTCGTTTGATCAATCTACTTTGTCATTGCATCTTTGTATCCAATAAAAACACTTTCCCTAATACAAAAACAAATGTAATCCTTCGCTGAAAGCGCTGTAAGCTATCAAGGGAAGTTCTATACAAACTCTGAATTCAGCCTGTTGGATATTGTCGCATTCGAAAGATATATCAGATTAAAGTTACGATAGTGATGTAAAACTTACATAGCCTAGTCATAGTCTAGTATCTTGACAACAACAAATCAAGAGAAGACAACGGATGGCCAACACGTAACTCCAATAAACAATAGCCACGGACCCACACATAAACCTCACAACAGAGACAGCCAGCTTCAGATTATTGCCTCACGCTGAGTTATGTTCCCCTGTATTTCCTATGGAATCAATTACCTCCTCTTGACTCGCTGGAAGACATTGGAAGAAGATGAGCTAGAAGGGGAGCTCATCGGTTTAATCATCAGCGACGGAGATGATCACAGTTTATCGTCTCCCCTTGGTTAGACTATACAGGCAACTTAGATAAGGTCACTGCTTAAATAATCCCCTTTATTTATTTTTTTCTACTCGTCTATCTTTTGTTGTTGTTGTTTTTATATATATATTTTTTTAGAAAATATATTTCTTTTATTTCAAAGCTTTTGTACACGATTTTTCGACCACTACTCAACCCTAGATCAAGCTGATAGTTTGCACAATTATTCATAGTCAATAACAATACACGAATAAAAAAAAAACATTAAAAATCAACAACAAGAAATACTTAGCTAACCCATTAGTGGTATTAATTTATTTAATTCTTTATAGTAAAAGGGAGTTACATCTTCCACTATTGAGAGATATCGCTGTGATTTTGCTTTTCTTCCCCGTTGATAAGCATTGTTTTATAAAAAGGTATTATTCTATTTTGCTTGTTCCATCTAGATTTCTTCAATAGACTTCTTGCGTCCAGAATTGGAAGAGAAGGCTATGGAGCCTACATCGAGTTTTTTGGCTTTGACTCTTTGGACCACCTGGTAGTGTTTGTAGTTTTAATGCGGAGACCATGGCAGTCTGTGAAGCTTTAAAGTCATTGACTCGGCAAGGGACATATGAGGGCAACACAGATTGTTGTGGTCACTGACTCAAAACCTGTATTACAGGCTTTGCAAAGCCCTGGACCATGGCCCCCCAATATCGACACTGTCATCATGGCCTCACACAACATAGAACAACACTATGACACCCATGTAATAATGCAGTGGGTACCGAGTCACATAGGTGTGCCTGGCAACACTATTGTGACCCACCAGGGAGTGCAAACACCACCCACCGAACAGGCTGCGAATCTTCATCATGCTCTGTCTATAATTCAAAAAACAAGCCCCAAAAAGCACGTGGAGTCTAGGAGAGCATGAGGCGCCCTGACCGCACCTCCCCAAGGAGGCTGTCCAGGCCTGAGCAAGCTATTATAGCACAGTGCAGGACAGGACGCTGTCTTGTTGGCTCATATTTCTCACGTTTGTACCAGACAGACAGTCAGACAAACAGACAGACAAAGTGAGTTGATATAAGCTTTGTTAAATAAAATACAATATATTATACACAACTAAAACCCAAATAAAACCCAACTAAAACACAACAAAAACACAACAAAAACACAACTAAAACACAACTAAAACACAACTAAAACACAACTGAAGACGTGCTAAACGTCAACTGCCTAACTCTGAACAGAAACATTCCAATACATTTTGAGAGAATGTCAGTTCCATCCTAAAGTCTTCAAATCTTGGACCTTGACGTGTCAATATAAACCTAAGAAAGTCATACAACCCAAAAATGTAAATTGTTTCTTATTTTTAAACAGAGAACAAACTTTTAAGGGAAATCTAAATTTAAATTGTATTTTGCTGAGGCACAGAGCACAGATAAACATTGAAACAAAAATAGCTGCATGTAAGTGTTCCAGCACAAGAACAAAACAAAGAGATTGATTTCAGAAAAGAAGCGCCTTAGAGTCCAGCATTAATTCCATCAGCTGATTTGTTCTTTCTTTAGCGATAAGCTCAAAAGACTTGATGTCATCATTTGTATCTTTATAAATATGAAAAGGGAATCACGCAAGTTTTGAAGACATACAAAATAACTAGCACGGCTCTATGATTACACAAATAAATATCACTTAATATTAATTGAAATCAGAGACAGAGAGGAATGAGTGTTTGTGTGATTGGGATGACGTCATATATTTATGAGAATGAAAATAAAAATAATAAAATTTTGTGAGAGTAAAGTCAAGAAAAGACGATATGATTAGATAATTGATAAATCTTTTCTCCTGACAAAACATTGATAAGTATTTAACCTATGTACATATGAAAATAAATAAGTGTATGTGTGTGCGTATATAAATGACCCCCAGAGGACTAAAATAAAAACAGAAAAATGTGATCACTAAAAAACAAAAACAAAGCAAAACAAAACAAAAACAACAACATTAATTTAAATTGAAATATTATACAGAAAAATAAAATCGAGGTGTGTTTTTTATTTCCCCACAGAAAAAATGTCCACAAAGTATCTCTCTCTCTCTCTCTCTCTCTCTCTCTCTCTCTCTCTATATATATATATATATATATATATATATATATATATATATATATATTGGTAGGCTGTCTTACAGTTGTAACTAAAGTTTATTAAACCTTTAAATGCTCATCATAATGTAAACTTGATTCTACACATGTGAAACATTTCATGGACTAAATCAAATAAATTTTTTTAAAAATTAAAAGCATTTTCTTCAATTTTCTTCTGAAACGTGAGCATAGCATACAGCTCTCCACGCGAATGATTTCGCCTTGCTTGCTGACACTGAACTCACTCTCAACCAATTCACTTTGACTGCCATCTCGTTCGGTCCAACCATTGACATAAGAAAAACTGAAGTAGTATTCCTGAAATATCCCATTAAAATCTGACCATCTTCACAGATCTCAGGCAAGTGGTCACTCCTTCAATTTAGAAAGCCACTCTACGGCATCTTGGAAGCTTGGTAACTGTCTCACTAAGACGTAATGCAGGAGTGTAATACGTAACAAAGGGGCCACGCAGAAACGCTTTAAAGACCAGCTTAGGCGCAAACTTGTCTTAGCTGACATAGAAGAAAGCACCTGGCTGCATGCGGCCTCGGAACGAGACTACTGGAGGTCACTCACGAAGGCCGCGGGATACACATTTGAGACCAAAAAGTAAATCTGCTGCCGAAGACATGAGTAATGTACAGAAAGCAACTAAGACTTATTGGGCTATTTACCCAAAAGGGCCAGCGCTGTAAATTTTGGAGCTTAAAGCCCCGAACTTAGTAACAAAGGGGCTTCATGGAAACACTGAGGCACCATCTAGCCTGGAACACTTGACAGCAGACGACTTTCAAAGGATACAACATAGATCTCTACTTAACATTTGAAACCAAGAATGAAGCTAGCCTGGAAAACGTGGAAAAGAGAACTCCAATCGACCACCAGCAGCAGGCAACAGATTTGAAATATTCATTCTAAGACATTAGTTAGGCCAGGTTCACATCTTACTTCACATTCACCTATTCTTTGGTTTGTGGACCGCTGGGGCACCACACAAAATCCGTCAACCTTCTTTCTCCATTCTTCTCTATCATTTGTCTTTGATAGAATTTCATTCTGATGTTCTTTCTGAAAATATTGAAACCTGCCTTTTTTACCTGCCTGTGTGGACCACTTCGGGGGCCGATTTTGAGTTTGTGTCTCCTCACAAACTGTCTTTGTAACCTTGTTTCTAAATGCATTTATTTAAAAGACATCCATTCTTCCAGCAAATCAAAATTCATTCACAATCTGGTGGTCTGCTATGAACGTAATCTACATCTGACCCGGAAACAGTTACATATTAAGAAATACTTTTTTAAAATTTGCTATGGGTAAGATGACATATATAATTTGGAATCATTTATAACTGTACACACTTGTATAGGTTACTCTCCCAGTCTTGCTTCTAGTATCTAAAATCTTAAATGAAGTCTGATTACTGCTTTAAAGGGAGAGCACCATACCATAGCTGCCAAATCTCTTATACTAAATAGATTTTTTCTCTTAAAAAAAGTAAACATTTTTTGTGTAAATGTAGTAGTTAGTATGACAGATCTTACTTAGCAATACAAATTAAAAAAATAATTTTTTTTTGGCAAAAAATCTAAAACCGTTTGCATAAATGTGTTAAAAATATAGCGTTTCCTCTTCTTCCCTAATAAGAATACTCCCGTGTTTGCTATTATTAATAGTGAGTAGTTGTAAAAGTGGTGTATTCTTATGAAAAAACTGCTTGCATAAGTGATTTAAAAAATTAAAGTTTTCGCTTTCTGAAAAGAAAAAAGTAGCCGTTGCATCAGAACCTTGAATGGTTTAAAGTATTATCATGTCGGATTTTCACTATCTTTTCTAGTTTACGAGGTCTAAATAGGACAGGCGGACAGACGGACGGACAGACTCTCACACAAAACTAATAGCGTCTTTCCTCCTTTCGGGGGCGCTAAAAATAGAGACAATAAAGTCATGCGCAGAGAAGAGCCTTAAAAATCCCCCATTTATTTTAACATCTAATTCTAAATAATTCTTTATCTGGAAAATTGAAAAAAAAAATCTCTTCCTATCTTGTAAATGAAAACAAAAATTATCAAAACAATATTCTAAGCCTTGTCTTGTCTCCCGTCTCATTGCCATTTAGAATCTTAAGTCATCTCGCTTTAATTACTGAGACAATAATAGAATAAACATTGTTTCTGTTGAACGTATAATTTTTATGAAGCTGCTTTTTAGAAATATAAGGCGACTATGATATTTACATTTTCTTTACGTCTCGATATAGGCGGGACGCTGTACGGTTTGGTTGGACTGTGATACCCAACAGAACTTTATTCTTGTTGTAAAATAGGTTTAAATGTTTTTGCATAAAATGTGGAGAAAAAAAAGAGCGCTTTTCTTAACATGTTATGATTGACGAGGAACCTAATTTTAATAGTGTAATTAATTCTTGAGAACTGAACACAACAAAAGACAAACAGAAGCCATAAAAAATGTTTTTTCCTTCGTGGTTTGTTAAACTGAGGAGGATGAGTATAAAAATAAAAAAAAAAAAAAAAAAAAAACTATTCTCAATGTGTGGTAAAAAAAAGTTTTAATTCTTTTAGTCTTCTTCAATTGGTTTGATGCGTCCTCCACAAGTGAGGTCTGAACTGATGTTTCTGAGTCTACTGATCGCTCGATAGGGAACTGATCCTCATTGGTTCATTAGTTTTGACCTAATTCGTTTTTATTCACAATTTTATTGAATCAGGTAGAACTCAATCTCAAATGTTTCATAAACAAACAAACAACAACAAAAAAACAACATAAAAAAACAACACTATTTTTTTTATTAATTATTAGTTTGAAGTGCAGAATTCTATTAGCTGACTATTTCTAGGCTATTAACACTGACATACAAACATTTGTAACTAATTTCAATCTGTGACTTACTTATTTAGCTGGCCAGAACTAATTCTATTACAGTCATGTGATAATTATTGTTTGTATTTTGAGCTGATTGCTAATAGAGCTCCCATTGCCACAGGTCATGACAATGTATTTATGAATAGCTCACTGTCTATTGGCCGCAGCTCATTATCGTTTAGTTACAATCAATTGTCTTGTAATCTTAGCAAATTTAACATTAATACTAACTTTATTAAACAAATTTTGTCAACCACATCTACACACAAACACACGTCACTAACATAGCGGTCACTCTGGGAGACACCGCCATATTGTATCAGTCAATAGACGATGTCACAACTTAGATGCTGTGGTTGTAGGGAATGCTTAAAGTGTAACAATGGTGTCAGAAGTGGTTAGATACAAGTAACACCTGTGATCTTAAGCAAATGTAGATATGGCCTTAAGTTGTTCCAGAATGTAAATTTAAATGTTAATTGTGAATTTAGTGCGTGTGTGTGTGTACTATATCAAATAATGACAACATATACCGGAAGTAAGTTAGAACTCAAAGTGAAACTTCACAGACTGAGGTTGACTTAAAAGAATATCTCACTACACCAAGACTGGAATATTTCAACTGATCATTCACTATATCTTCCCCGCGACACCTTCTCTGAGTATTCAACATAATGATAGGTAACAGTGACACTTACCTTACTGTCTTTCTTATGTCCAGTCAGTGAAGGTAGATGCCTCAGAATGGTCCATAATGTGTGAACAAAACAAAGAGAAGTAACTCCACTGGGTACTGCAGTTTAGTACGCAAGACGTCACAGCTACAGATCAAAGATGATTTCAATACTAGCTGGTTACGGTGTAACTCGCAGCTTTATTTACGTGCACTTCCGGTGTTTCAAATTATTAGAATTTTAGTTTTTAAAATTATGCATAAAAGGTTATTTTTTTTGTTCCCATTCGATCCACGAGTCTCTACGTTGGTGAGACCAGAGCTCACGACAAATTGTTGTAGACCAGGTGACGTGTGAGGAGCAAGGGAGACAACACCATTGTTGGCTGGTGCCGATAGATTATAGCCGCACAGTCTGCAAGTGGTACAGACAATGGGGGTGGGGGAATGGAAATCCTTCATAGTGGGGAATATGGTGGTGGTGGCTTGTGCTGAGTTGCCCCGGAGAGGGGAGAGAGAGAGGAAAAAAAAACACATTTCGAGTTAAAGATTTTAATTTATAGTAATGTTACTCAAGAGTGAAAGTGTGACAGACGTAAAGACATACATACTGAACAAAAGTATTGACAAGGTCATAGAGTTTTACAGTGTGACATAACATTAAAACATGTTCAACATTATACAGAGTGACATAACTTTAAATGTGTTCGAACAAACAAACAAACAAACAAACTCCCATCTAATGTAGAACAAAACAATCAAACATTCTGTCTCTGGCTAATCAAAAATTTATTTACAGACAAATAAAAGACTTAATTGAGCGAAAACTTTGCCATCGGCATGTCTCCAATAAACTGAAATATAACAATACAATAAAAATAAACAGCGCAATTAATTAACAAGAAACAGAGAAAAAAAATAAATCTTTATGGATTGGCCAATTGATTTCACTCAATTAACAAATACAAATGATCAGTTAGATCAACATATGGAAACTTTTAATTAAAATTTGTTTTTTCCAACTGGAGACATAACAATGTCTTCATTTATCCACCACAAACTTTCTTCATCTCTTGAGTTAGTGAACTACTCATTAACTAGCTCATGGCTCCGCCCACATCATCACACTAGCCTACAAATACTTTTGACCATGAATTCTAGTATCTGTTACCTTCCCCACATACCCCCAAAACTCCATTTCCTCCAGAGTCTATAGGACCTCAATGTTTGGATGAACAGGTCATCTCCATAACAACAAACAATCCTTTCACATTTCACGAAACACATTTTCAAAGCTTAGATCAACTCACTCTGTTTGTATGTGTGCGTATGTGCGACCTAAAGTTTGTACACGTTATTTCTCCGACACCCAATATCCGATGAAGCAGAAATTTTGAACAATTATTACTTTTATCTGACAATTATTTTGTTTGGTAGCTCAAACATGGGAAAGAAATAGTACTTGACTAAAGTATTGTTATAAGCTGAATTAGTTCCCTTAATTTTTTAGTTAGTCGTCAGAGTGAATACAAACACGAATAAGAAACAATAGATAACTCTACAATCTTCCATGTTCAGAGACTATTGCCTAGCAGAGTGGTCACCCCGTAGGCCTGAGGATCCTGAAAAGGCTTTAGCTTACAAGTTTCAATTCAAATCGTTTCCTTGTTGTTGTTGTTGTTTTAAAATACATTTACAAAGCGATCACTCAAATACCCAGTTTGTTCTACCTCTACCCCTGTCCAACTGGTCCATACAAGTGATAGGAACATAGCGTACGGAGAACGCTAAAAGCATGAACTTGCGCTAAACAAAAACAATTATTAGTAAAAATATTTCTAATCAGACAGATACCGTGAATTGATATAAGTTTTGTAAAAAAGAAATGTAATATTAACTACACGATACTTTGAATAAATATTTATGTAATTCAAATTTAAATTTTAATCAAAAAATTGAAAAGACCTGTGAATTACTTGAAAACACCAAGGGTTAAAAATTAACAACTACTTGTTGGCTGCTTTGATAATAAAATGTCTATTTTGTGTTTCAATAAAGTTTGTTTAGGGTTTAATTTCCTAAACACTTGACTGTCAAGATTTCATTTTAGAATGGATCATGTTTTATATTAGTGTCACATGGACAAAATTAAAACATTCAAATAGGTTATTACAAAACTTCTTTTAAATAACAGAACCATTTTAAAGGATTCAATATTGCGCTGATGGGTTTCATCTCTCATATTAAAACTAGAATTAGTAAATAGAGCCGGAAGTACCTTTTTCTTTATATATCTTTTGCATTTTTCAGTTCTCATTTTTAATTACACTGACATTATTAGGTTGTGAATTGAAGTGTACCTGAGAGAGACAAAAAATATGCACAAAAATACGGTTAGGATCAAACCCGATACAGGCTATAAATAGAAAAGGCATGAAACAAGCGTATGAAACTACACATCTACAGTACTTTATTTGACGAGTCTTTTACCCAAGATCTGTGTATATTTTTTAGGACTAGCCTTATTTTAAGTAGGCCTACCGCTATTTTCCGATACACAAGTTCACACACAAAAATAATAGAAATAGAAATAAGAATTGCAGAGATTTTAAAACTTTAATTATTTTTATAAGGTGTTATAAAGGAGTTACTGTAATCAATTGTGACTATTCATTAGCTATTTTGTGTCTGTTTTGTAATTTCTTAATGTTTTCTAGAGTTAGGGGGTCGTGTTTTCTCCTGATGTTTATACCTGCTTTCTCTTAGCAGATGTTGTGAGACATTGGTCCAAAATAATGCTAAGATTATGAATATAACAAAAGTCGCAAGTGAATGTATAAATGAAGTGGAAGTTGTTTAAGATGAAGTCCATTAAGTATAGTTGATTTGAAAAATTGATCTCACACATGCCATGGGCATTGTCATAATAGTCATAGATCTATAAAATCTAGTTCGAATCTGTAATCATAAATATTCAAGTCGAATTCGAATCGAATTCTTAATATTGTAACTATAGAACGAGTTACTACTTGAATTTAGATCTAGATTATAAATATATCTTCTTATCTTATATAATACAGACGTTACTTCAAAAAAGAAGATGATTACCTCCTACACGTCATGCATTTAGTCATGCATATTAACCAATGACCTAAACTCCGCCAAGTCACTGGTTTTCCTGGCTAGCTCAGGCAACCCATTCCATGCTCTAATAGCACTAGGGAAGAAGGAGCATTTGTACAAATTTGTCCTAGCATATGAAACGATGAATGTGCCTTTATCTTTGTGTCTTTCAGAGTATTTTATTAGCGGCCCCCAGTAAAGGGAAAAGCCGCTATTAGGTTTGTGTAAAATGGCTCTCTGTCCGTCTGTCAATCTCAGATCTCGAAAACTAGAAGAGATATCAAAAATATTATTTCACCATGCGATGCGGCTTGAAAAGTTTAGGTGCAACGGCTACTTTTGGTTTTCTAAAAGCAAACCGTTTAATTTATAAAATTAATTATGCAAGCGATTTGTTTTCATAAAAATACACCAATTCTAAAACAATTACCTAAATGTAAGGGCGCCAATGTTACAATATGTCAACAAAGAATACACTGCTATTGTGAATTTTTAATTATCCAAAAGTCAAATATATTTATAAAATGTACAAGAAATGTTCACAAGAAATATAAATATTAGTTAAAGGTGTTTTTTCTGGTCAAATAGCTGCTAAAATTAATAGAAAACATTTATGTTTGTTTACAAAAGCTAAGAATGCAATAAAAATTTAATTTTAAAATAATCAGATTATATTTATTTTTGTTTAGTGTCCACATCAGCATAAAAACCGTTTACTTTTGTGCGTTTTGTTTGTTGGTCGGTCACGTTTATATAAAAAACAACAACTACAATAAACGCTATTGAAAATCTTATTTAACCTTTAATTCTTTAATCTATAATAGATTGTTTCGGATATATATATATATAGTGTTACAAATGAACAGTGATAGGTAGAGGTCAACGTATGACCCCGGCGAGATGACACAGCAGCGAGTGTTCTCTGGAATCTACATGTACAAACAAAGACAGGATGTGACGTGTCCTCACGTGTTGTTCCAGGGGACGAACAGATCTAAGTAGGGGGACAGTTACTAATGAACAGTGACAGATAGAGGTCACTACGTGTGACCCCGACTTGATGACACTGCAGCGAGTACTCTCTGGAATCTACATGTATAAATAAAGACAGGATTGACGTTTCCTCACGTGTTATTCCAGAAGATACAAGCAGTGTTTGTGCAACTTTGGAGAAGCGATTAGGGACTCTATATAAGCCAGAAAGTTAATGTGAAAGCCAGTCGTATGAGTCGTGAGTGAGTCGTTGGTACTGTTGTCTACTGTGCGAGACAGTAGAAGAGAGATGTGTACTACTCGATGCAAGTTAACTAGGGTAGAGTTAACTGTCGTTAAAGTCTATACAGCGAACTACAGTGGACTTGAGCCGTTACAGTCGATACAGTCGATGTAAGACGTGTGCGGCTCTGATTCGGTAGACTTGAGTACGACTTGGTTCAGCTTTGGGAGACCTGGAGCGACACTGGGAAGTGTGTCGTTGGTCTGTTCTGTGGAATACGGCTCGATGCAAGTTGAGAAGAGATGAATTGCAACGAAGTGAAGAGATGAATTGCAACGAAGTATAGTTAACTGTAAACTGACAGATATTGTACAGTCTTCTACGCTACATGTTACAGTAACGAACTGTTAGAGTCATTAAAGTTATATGAAACTGAAAGTTTAGTCGTCAAGTTCTTTGCAGTGTTTTTATTTGTGTGCCAACTAATACATCTAGCCAGAAGATTCAGAAATACGTAACAATATGTATCATCGCATGGAAATGACATAAATGCCTGGGCATTAGCTGTGGTAGGAACGATGTCGCCCACACATCAGCCCCCCCCCCCTCTCTACGCAGCTGATGTACCCAAAGGATCGGCAGTGCCGATATAGTTTGGTTTGGGGTCAGCGGCGTCGCAGGTTCTGCCAGAGTGTAGCACTGGGTGCTGCAAACTGCCTTAAGGTCGCCAGCTCCTGATTTTTTCTCAGGGTTGACTCCCGAAGACTTTTTCATGTTTTTGGGTATAGCTGCAATGCAACAGAGGTTTGAATTCAGAGTTTTCCTTTTCCTAGGTGGGTAGCCAGCCAAGGCTAATGAGCCCCTCCTGCCCGAAGCTTACTGGTTAAGGCGCCAGTTACTCGCCTTTGCCTTTTCTCCTGTTAGTGAGAATAGTTCCACCGGACTTAATATCTGAGCCACACGTGAAGGCCAGGAGTTGGACTGGTTGTCAGAGGCTATTTGAGACGCAAATCATCAGGAAACATTTTATATAGGTAGTGGAGTGCTTACATCCATTACCACTTCCGGCAATGACAGGAACCGATGCTGTATTAAACTGAAACAAATATACTATTTTTAAATTTAATGTTGCATTGAGTCTAGGGATAGATTATCTAGGATTTATTTTTTTGGCATAAATCTAATCTAAATTACATCTAAATTATTCTAAATTTATATTATAGATCTAGATCTTAATTAAGAGTGCTAATAGGAAGTTAAGTTTATGTAGATCTACATCCTTATTCTAGTTCCATTTAAATAAAAATACTAATAGCTCTGTTGATAGCTGTGCTGAGACATCAAAGTACAAGCACGATATATCAATGCAGAAAGATTATCTAAAATCGCTCGTCTGACATATTGTACATATCCGGTAGAGATGACATGCCGTAATGTGTAATATAACTCTTTATCAATAATAGGATATTAGTTTGTAACCAGTTTGTTATTAAGAGCAATGCCTGGTCGAGCGGTTAGCGTGCTGAACTGATTTGTGTGTTGTTTGTTTTCATGTTTCGGATGTTCCTTCAGAGTTGACGATAGTTTACTTCCTAGTCCAAACCTCCCGCAGGACGACGGGGGATGGGAGCGGGCAGGGTTTGAACCAGGGACCATCGATAAATCCGAACGACAGTCCATCACGCAAACTACACGACCAGGCAGGGTTATACCCTGCCACTAGTGGATCCAGAACTTTGGATGGGGGGGGGATATGCCAGTTTGGGGGCTACTGGATGTTTTAAGATGATCTATTCTGATACTCTGTACGACAGATTTTATTGTACAGTAGTTTCGCTGAGCTTGTCAATTGTAGTCAAACTGGATCTCCATTAGATTGGATCTATAAAAATTATCTTATCTTAAAATGTTATTAAACCTTGGTTAGGCCAATAATAGAATATGCATCCTCTGTTTGCAACCCCTCAACTCAAGAAAACATTAAGAAACTGGAACAGACACAAAATAGAGCACTGATATTCATAACAAACGAATATTCACATTTGAGTAGATTAACACCTTTAGTAAAATCAATAAATTTAGAAAACCTTCAGGATAGAAGACTTAAAAGTAAAGTAGCAATTATACATAAAACACTGAACCATAATCTTCGAATACAAAAACAAAATTTAATAAAATACTCTGAAAGACACAAAGATAAAGGCACATTCCTCGTCCCATATGCTAGTACAAATTTGTACAAATACTCCTTCTTCCCTAGTGCTATTAGAGCATGGAATGGGTTGCCTGAGCTAGCCAGGAAAACCAGTGACTTGGCAGAATTTAAGTCATTGGTTAATATGCATGACTGAATGCATGACGCGTAGGACGTAATCATCTTCTTTTTTTAAGTAAAAACTGTATTATATAAGATAAGATAAGAAGAAGACAAGACAAATTTGTGTCTCAAGTAAATGATAAATTTGTTCAATTTCATTGTTTTTTTTTTTATCTAAGAGAAACTAGAAGATTTCGTAGAAACATATTTGATTTTACATTTTTAATGTTATTTCTTAGACATAAATACCACTGCATTGTTGACAATGCATTTTTTCCAGTGATAACTTAATAGCACGCACTGTTTCCTACTGATTCATTTGGTAAAATCTGTCGTACAGAGTATCAGAATAGATCATCTAAAAACATCCAGTAGCCCCAAAACTGGCATATCTCTCGTTGCCGTTAGATTAATTTCTCTCCCTTTATTAAAGACAATTATCTCCCCCAGGGGCACATCTCTTCGGCTCCCTACTCCCATTTGAGTGTGACCCCTTTTAAGTTAATAGGGCGGTACCCCTAACGTCCACCCCCTCACTCCCTGCTTTACAAGTAGGACTACACCAACGATATTAATTTCAGCTCCTGACAAATTTGCATAAGAGGCTGCGATGTGTAGTGACAAACACAGACGGTAGGGTCCCAGGAACTGTAAGAATTTTTTTACCGCCCCTGTACCACTGTTCACACTCCCCATGTAGAATGTTCAAGAAGACAAGAAACTGTTATTGGGGGTGGGGTGAGAGACGGTTGACAGTTGAAAAGGTTGGGAGGGAGGGCGCAGGGAGATATTCAAGGGGCGTCAAGGAGCGCGACAAGTATTTCTGAAGAAACAATATTTACTCGCATATTTCCCAGACATTGACTTTAAAAGAAGATTCTGTCAAGTGTGTGGGAAATACTGGCCCATTCGAACTTAGGGACACTTTTTTTTTTATCCTCAAAGTTTATGCATGTAAAGATAGACGCTGTGTTGCGTATGTAGCGAAGTTTAGGTCATTTTAAGGAGAAATAAATACAGCCAATCCAAATCAACAGAACTATTCCGTCTGTTAAAAATAGAAATGTGAAAGGTCGATAGTAAGAGCTGGTTCTACGAAAATGATCTTCAAAGGTCTATTAAGCTGTTCAACATTGTGTTTTGCTTCCCTCATTTGATGTTTATGTGAAGGTAAAAGAATAACTTGAGATCCCCCTTCTGTCGCTTGTTTTTGCGTCACTTGTTCTCATTGGTGGAAACTTGAATTCTACTCCATAAGCACGTTCATTGACATCTAATGGTGCAACTATATTATTGGAAGTGTATAGTAAGAGGTGTGGTTTGGGAAACTTTAGTGAAATGTAAATATATATATATATATATATATATATATATATATATATATATATATATATATATATATATATGGTGTATGCACTACACCATAATCATTTGTAACAACTGCAGTATTACATTAAAATACGTTATAAGCTTGCTACACATTTTATTGAATATCTGTCCATTAAAGGAAGTTCATATAAATATATAGATACCACAGTCACCATGCAGAGCACATATCAGAGAATAACACTCTATTTCAGCACTACAAAGCTAACTGTATAATGTCCCCTTGTTTTATCGCCCATCAAGTGCAGGTCTCTGGATCAACGTAAACTTCAATATTGCAAGTCCGACTGGCTTTGTGCATATTTTGTGTCACGTGATCTCATCGCTTTTACTTGCGCTAGATCTGGGCATTACGGCTCTCTCTAGGGCCTCATGGAAACACAACTGTACGTTCAATTGGATAGGGACTTCAGTAGAGCTGCTCTGTTGGTGGTTGTTGTTGTTTTTCTTTAGTAATGCACACATTGTTTGACATAGTTCCTTGTGGAGAATAGAGATGATTATTATTACTATTATTATTAAGAGAGGATTAAAAGATAAAGAATGGTCAATATTTACTAGAAGCTAAAAAGATTGTTTACTTGCATACATGTTGGCACGCTCTCATTGATTCCTGACTAAATTATTTTGTTTAAAATACATTCTCCTGTATAGCAGGAGTGCGCTGTACACATAATGTGCATCTAACTTTTGTTATTACAAAGCTTAGATTAACTCTGTCTGGTACAAATTATGGACACGTCATTTCTCCTACTTCCCATTCTCGAATCAAATTGAAACTTTATTAGTTAATGTCGTACAAGGATCAATAAAAACAAGGTTACAAAGACAGTATATGGGGAAACACAAACTCAAAATTGGCCCAGAAGTTGTCCACCCAGGCAGGTAAAAAGGCAAGTTTCAATATTTTCAGGAAGAATATCAGAATGAAATTCTATCAAAAGCAAATGACAGAGAAGATAGGAGAAAGAAGGTTGACAGATCTTGTGTGGTGCTCCAACGGTTGAGCAGACCAAAGGCCAGGTGAAAGTGAAGGTGAAGTTAGATGAGAACCTAGTCGAACTGGTGTCTTATAATGAGTGTCTAAGTGATCTAATTGTTTTGTACAGGGTCAATCTCTTATTGAAAGCCCCAAGAAAAAAAAACTTTCCTTAAAACAACAACAAATTCCTTTCGTTGAGTGTTTCCTGGTCTTGATGCACCTTTGCACTTCACGTGATAATATGAAAAACTTCGGCTGTGTTGTTTGTATATGAAAATAAAAATACACCACTTTTACAACTATTTACTATTAATATGTGTGTGTAGGTTTTAATGTTTTCAATAAAGATATAATTATGTCTATTTATTCGAAAATGAATTCTTTTAGTTTTTGTTTCTCCTATTTAAAAACAAATTGAAAGCTGATAAATGTCATACTGTGCAGGCCTCTGCTAGCAAGAGAAACATTTCAATATCATGTTCTCAGGAAGGAATCTGACTTTTCATTGTTTATATGTTTTACGTGTTTCGTTTGTTCCATCAGAATGGAAGATTATTACATCCTCCTCATCCAAAACTCATACAGGACACCAAAACTGTCGGGCGGCCAAAATGGCTCTGCCAAGACGTCGCGTACCCACCGCCAATAGTTTTATGTAGGCCTTAAACTTCGCTTCCATAGAAACAACAAAAATACTTCACTTTGATAGAAACAACAAAAATACTTCACTTTGATGTAAACTATAAAAATACTTCACTTTGATGTAAACTATAAAAATACTTCACTTTGATGTAAGCAACAAAAATACTTCACTTTGATGTAAACAACAAAAATACTTCACTTTGATGTAAACAACAAAAATACTTCACTTTGATGTAAACAACAAAAATACTTCACTTTGATGTAAACAACAAAAATACTTCACTTTGATGTAAACAACAAAAATACTTCACTTTGATGTAAACAACAAAAATAATTAACTAATGAGGAAACTATATTCAATAGTCCTTTAAGGAAAAATGTATGTCCCGTTGGGAATTTTAAGTTATTATTTACAAAAAAAAACAACTATAAATATTGACCTTAAAAAATAAATATTAGCCTACTAAAAACAAATCTTATTTAATAAGCTTATCTAGAACAAAAGCATTATTGATCTACAGAGAACATATATTATTATTTATCTACTAGGAAAATACAATAAAGCACTAAGAAAAAAGCTCTACATTAGATAATGTGCAATGTTCACTATCTTTAAAATAGTCCAGACTGTTGATTTCTGACACCAGTGTTCTAGAAATAAAAGAAGAGCATTGTTGAAAGGTTTCAAAGATTTGTTCAAATATTTTATTTTTTTTTGGGCTAAGAGTTGACAACAGACTTTACAGAGCCGGTTTTAAGTCAAACGTTTCGGCCCCAGGCGGCAATCTGGTGATAAATTCACCAAAAGGGTGATTGGCTTTTTGTAACCATCGCTGTACAAATTTGAAGATTGGCTTCAAGCAAATGTCTCAGAACTGTTGCTGAGAGAGCTGAGAGTTGAAAGTGTGTGTGTGTGTGTGTGTGTGTCAGTATGTGTGTTAAGTTGCGTGCGTGCGTGTTTGCATTTTGCGCACCGAGTCCATGAGGGGAGGAGAAATAAACACGTGTAGAGTCATATGTCAACAAGTTTGTCTTTGAGATTGAAGTCGGGGGTTCAAATCTTTTCTTGGTGAAACCGTAAAACAAAAGAAGAAATGTGACATCAACGTACTAAGTATTTGTGAAGGGGGAGGGAGAGGGTCTGATAGGGGGGAAGAGATGGGGATACACCCAAGTTGAGGAGCAGCAAAATGTTACAAACGACAGGCAACTCTGACCAGAACTATTCACCGGACACTGATGACCTTTCCACAGAACACGTTTTTTTCCCCTTCTTTTACCTGCACGTTTGCCCCAAACATCCAAGTTGTTGTTGTCTTTAGACCATGTGGTTAGTATCTAGTCTTTGGGTTGTTTGTAGGAGGGCCGGACAGACAGACTTATAGACAGACAGACAGACAGATAGATAGATAGATAGATAGATAGATAATCAGGATTGAAAACTATGAACTTTAAATATTGAAGATTCAAAATACAATTTGTTTATAGAAAGATATAAACAGATGGCTTACATAGGTATGTTGTTGTTGTTTTTTAATGCTCTTAAATGTCTATAAAATTCTCTTGTATAGATGGTGGCGGCAGTTGAAATGTTTAGCTCTGGAGTGTAGGAACTAAGTCCAATGAAGTTTCCTGTTTCTTTCAGAAAAACATCAGAGAAACATTTTCTTTCGTCTTCCAAAGCTTTGTTATTTCTTTCTCATGGAAATAAACAAATTCTAAATAAAAGTTTAATTTCTAAATATTACCGTAACTTGAGAGCCACGGCAATCCTAAACCAATGAACAAGATATAGACATAATTAAGATGTTCTATTTGTCTTCGAATGTCAAGATCAGAATCTTATGATCGATTGACGGGATGTAGAAGTCAATGAAATACTTTATTCCCCAACCTCTTCTTGTAAACATCTCAGACATAATACATTTCTGGACACTTTGGTTTTCTGAGAGCGGCTCTACCTTCCCAAACACTTTGCTTGCCAGACGTCCAAATGTCAAGGTCAGGAGAATCAAATATCATCAAGATATTGTCCGCCCGATGCCGAGTCTATTGAAAGACCAATTTCCGTTAAGCTCTTATCGACAACGACATTTCTAAACCCATTGTTTCGTCACTTCTAGAGCAAATAGTTTTCACGCTACTTAAAGAGTTAATAATTAATAGAAATAACTTAGATCTAGTTCTCTGGGAGAGATGAAGAGAAAGTAAATGGGAGAGAGAGAGAGAGAAAGGAGACAAAACTGGAAGAAAGAAAGACCAAGAGAGAAACAGAAACAAAATAAAATGGAGAGAGAAACAGAATGAATTGACTGAGAAGTATTAAACAGACTTCGTTTCGATTCAGAGAGTTTTACTCAAAGTGTCTAGAGAATTTATTAAAATGACCGAATGCAAGAAATCTTTAACTAGAACCTTTTTTCAGAAGCACTTGCGTCCTAGAGATGTGTATAGTGAATGGTGCGCTTACAACTTCGGGCAATAACAACTTTGCTTCATTTAATGAACAAATTAAACTGGTGAGTTTATTTTAGATAAAAGTTGTAACTGTTCATACAGAATATTATTATCAAAAATACCTGTATATCCAGGTAATAGATTAGACATAATGTGGACTGGTGAGCTATGACGCATCTCTTGTGTGGACTGGTGGTCAAGGGCTTGAATCAATCAGCATACAGTGTGACTAATAAATCAGAGATGAAAAGCAAACATGGATACGACTAAACTATTCTGAAGTAGCTCGTTCGTAAAATATACAATTCATTCCAGACAGACAAATATTGGGCGAATAGTTTGACAATGTTGTAGTTTTACAAAGGGCGTTATAATTATCTATCTATCTATCTATCTATCTATCTATCTATCTATCTATCTATCTATCTATCTATCTATCTATCTATCTATCTATCTATCTATCTATCTATCTATCTATCTATCTATCTATCTATCTATCTATCTATCTATCTATCTATCTATCTATCTATCTATCTATCTATCTATCTATCTATCTATCTATCTATCTATCTATCTATCTATCTATCTATCTATCTATCTATCTATCTATCTATCTATCTATCTATCTATCTATCTATCTATCTATCTATCTATCTATCTATCTATCTATCTATCTATCTATCTATCTATCTATCTATCTATCTATCTATCTAACTATCTATCTATCTATCTATTCATCTATTTATTTATCGACTCTTCCCGGTGGACTTTTTATTGCAACCTAATGTCCAGTAAAACTCTAAAAGACCAGATGTAAACATCTTTCAATATCAACTTGTAATAAGAAATAAAGAACACTGAAGATTAACCTAAAACAAGGCTTTATTAAACTAGAACGACACATGAACTGACGAAAGAGACTTGGACAGTAGCACACTAAATCAATGTTGTGAACACATTCTCACGACGTTACACAAACATAAACAAATAGCAACTATTTCACCACACAACTCTTGACTTTCCATTGACTCTAGGCCTACGTCTTTCACTGACTCCTCGTTTTATTTTATTTTACTAGCAGACAGTACTTAAGTTATCTTAACATGGCTGTGGACTTAACACAAGTGCGGGCAAGGGCAGGCTTAATTGCTTTGAAATGGTTTAGCGCATATCAGGGCTTGGGTCCAAGACGAAAAGGTGTACAAAAGAATGCACACTCCATGCATGTCTGGCATAATGAAGGGGTGCCGTATAATGGCGGTGGAGGGTTGTAGGGAAGAAGGGCAGTGTTACTTGTTTCCACAACCATTTTATGACATATTTTTAAAGAAAGAAGATTCCCAAATCAGACTCACTACTAATGACGTCACAGATTGCTAAATTATCGAAAAGATAACTTGTATTTTTCTACTTTGTTTTCATGAATGCATTCACTGTGACCGTCTTGTTACATCCTGACTCTGTTATTGGCTTCATCTTGTTTCATCCTGACTCTGTTACTGGCTTCATCTTGTTTCATCCTGACTTTGTTACTGGCTTCATCTTGTTACATCCTGACTCTGTTACTGGCTTCATCTTGTTTCATCCTGACGTTGTTACTGGCTTCATCTTGTTTCATCCTGACTCTGTTACTGGCTTCATCTTGTTTCATCCTGACTCTGTTACTGGCTTCATCTTGTTTCATCCTGACTCTGTTACTTGCTTCATCTTGTTTCATCCTGACTCTGTTACTGGCTGGCTTCATCTTGTTACATCCTGACTCTGTTACTGGCTTCATCTTGTTTCATCCTGACGTTGTTACTGGCTTCATCTTGTTTCATCCTGACTCTGTTACTGGCTTCATCTTGTTTCATCCTGACTCTGTTACTGGCTTCATCTTGTTTCATCCTGACTCTGTTACTTGCTTCATCTTGTTTCATCCTGACTCTGTTACTGGCTTCATCTTGTTACATCCTGACTCTGTTACTGGCTTCATCTTGTTACATCCTGACTCTGTTACTGGCTTCATCTTGTTTCATCCTGACTCTGTTACTGGCTTCATCTTGTTTCATCCTGACTCTGTTACTGGCTTCATCTTGTTTCATCCTGATTCTGTTACTGGCTTCATCTTGTTTCATCCTGACTCTGTTACTGGCTTCATCTTGTTTCATCCTGACTCTGTTACTGGCTTCATCTTGTTACATCCTGACTTTGTTATTGGCTTCATCTTGTTACATCCTGACTCTGTTACTGGCTTCATCTTGTTACATCCTGACTCTGTTACTGGCTTCATCTTGTTTCATCCTGACTCTGTTACTGGCTTCATCTTGTTACATCCTGACTCTGTTACTGGCTTCATCTTGTTTCATCCTGACTCTGTTACTGGCTTCATCTTGTTTCATCCTGACTCTGTTACTGGCTTCATCTTGTTTCATCCTGACTTTGTTACTGGCTTCATCTTGTTTCATCCTGACTCTGTTACTGGCTTCATCTTGTTTCATCCTGACTCTGTTACTGGCTTCATCTTGTTTCATCCTGACTCTGTTATTGGCTTCATCTTGTTTCATCCTGACTCTGTTACTGGCTTCATCTTGTTTCACCCTGACTCTGTTACTGGCTTCATCTTGTTTCACCCTGACTCTGTTACTGGCTTCATCTTGTTTCATCCTGACTCTGTTACTGGCTTCATCTTGTTTCATCCTGACTCTGTTACTGGCTTCATCTTGTTACATCCTGACTCTGTTACTGGCTTCCTTTTGTTTTATCTTCCACATCATCTGGAACATCGTTTCTTCTTACGCCGCGTACATCGACGTGAACAACATAGGTCAGTGAAGAATACAATCAGCACTTAGCCATGTGGTAGAGCATAACAACAGTCAGAGTCTCTCTCACACCCACCCACGCCAAACAATTCAACATTGCCACACACACACACACACACACACACACACACACACACACTACTCCCCCCAAACCTGATCCCCCAAAGTTCTGACACAATAAATAAACTGATTTCTTGTGTTACTCACACGACTGTGTCCTGCTCACTCACTTTGTTTTATCTTTGACTCACCCACACCCTTCATCCCTGCACACACACACACACACACACACACACATGAATATAGCTGCTCACCCTCAAACTCGTATCACAAAGTGTTACCGATGTGGCTAATTAATTATCTCACTAAATAGAAGCTAGCACTGACCTCTCGGGACCTTGTCTCGGACGTTATCATAACATGTGTTAAGTCTCAAGTTATGCTCTTATAAAAGAACTGCATTCAACATTTCATGTAAGTTCATGTTAAACAGAAAAATAACATTTCCATAAGCCACTTCATTAGAAAATGTCTTAAAGAAATATATAAATACTTTAAACATTTAAATTCCCAACAAGCAAGGCGTTCATTGTCCAGTGGTCACACATCACACATTAACTCACACTTACAACTTGTTAACAAGAGTGTCATAGAACTAACAAATAAGGTGTCATTATAATCAATTATCGATAAATGCTCTTTGTCGATTTCATTTTTAAAAAGCATATTCCATCTATCTGTCTGCCTGTCTGTCTGGGTGGATTCTTTTACAACTTTTTCTTCTACTTCCCAATCTCGGCTCAAGTAGACGTTTTGCACAATTATTTGTTGTTGATGACTAAACATGAATCAATAAAAAAAAAATTAACCAATTAGATAATCAATTGGTGGTAATTAGTATTATTTTATTTAGCAAACGGGGAGATACAATTTGCTATATTGAGATACACAGCAGATATTGAACGGTGCACTCCCTTTATCCAATGTAAGGTTTGTTTTTAATAAAAAGCATGTTGCATATTGTACTTCTATATATGATTGTGTTGCTATTATTAATTCTATGGATTAAAACGAGCTGGCATTTAAATCTTGTTTTAAAAATGGTAAACATGTAAGTGCATTTATGAACATTTATTATTTAAAAACAAAATGACCAAAATTTCACCTAACCTATAAGCAAACCAATAAATGTATTTCCAACATGATTAAAACACTTTAGTATTAGAAACGTCTTGCACAACATTACGCAGTTAATTGGAGATGGCTATCTGTCTGGTACACACCTTTTACACGTTCAGACTCCTACTTCCCATTCTCGGGTCAAGTTCAGACTTTACACAATTATTCATTGTTCATAACAAAAAAATGAATCGATCGAAAAATAGACCAATTTTTTGATTAATTTATCGTAATTAATTAATTTCAATTTAAATATAGACATTCTATCTAAGGGGAGGTAAGCCTTGTATAGAATATTTGGTCGTTTGCTTAAAATTTGAAACTAACAAAATCCAAAACTATACAAACCAAACAATTTTCTATTTTTATAAGTAGGCTACTCGTATAGCACAGTTGCGCAAGGAAATAAGAGCATGCAAACTCAAGACTTCGATTTCGAATTCAGACCCAGCAAATTAAAAAAAAATGCTTTTGAAAAAGTAGCTCGGAAAACACCTCCCAGATACCCTCTCCTAAGGCATTCTACTGGACCATATCATACTGAGCATGCTACAAGCATGAAAGTTGTGCCAAAAAGAAAACTAAAATAACCTTTATTATGACAAATACCAATACCCGTTTTACAAGATTTCCATCATCCTGTTGTCAAACACGGAATTAGGGCCCTTAGTGATACAATAGTACCACACAAGGTCCAATGTAGAGGTGCCTTGTAGCAGTCTCACTACCACCCAAGGTCCAATATAGAGGTGCCTTGTAGCAGTCTCACTACCACCCAAGGTCCAATATAGAGGTGCCTTGTAGCAGTCTCACTACCACCCAAGGTCCAATATAGAGGTGCCTTGTAGTAGTCTCACTACCACCCAAGGTCCAATATAGAGCTGTTTTGTAGCAGCCTCCCTACGACACAAGGTCCAATATAGAGGTGCCTTGTAGCAGTCTCACTACCACCCAAGGTCCAATATAGAGCTGTTTTGTAGCAGCCTCCCTACGACACAAGGTCCAATATAGAGGTGCCTTGTAGCAGTCTCACTACCACCCAAGGTCCAATATAGAGGTGCCTTGTAGCAGTCTCCCTTCCACCCAAGGTCCAATGTAGAGGTGCCTTCTAGCATTCTCACTACCACCCAAGGTCCAATATAGAGGTGCCTTGTAGCAGCCTCCCTTTACTCAATATACGTGTGTTTTTTCCATATATTTGTAAAGGTATTATTTGACATTTGGTTTGTTCTACTCACTTAGGATGATACTTATAGATTCTACTGTTGTTTCCAGGGGCAGGTCGAGAAGAAGCTCTATTTCCTACATAACTAATAGGCCTGTTTACTCAACACACACAAAAAAAAGGTTCGTTAACTCACTGGCCCCGTTCTTTCGTACAGTTATCTCCCTCTTGAATTCTCTGTTTCATTACAATGTCAAGTTTGACAACACAAGATAGACATGTACAATCTGATAGGGTGAAGTTCTCCCCCCTACGCGCCAAATTTTTAACTTTTGCCGTTTTGGAGTGAGACAGTGTGCTCGGCGCCCCCAGATATCTTTTTTTTTTCAACAAGTCACCCGTCTACGTCACATTTCTCAACACTCTCGTCTGCTCCAGAAGTGGGGGTCGAGAGAGTGGGCTCGGAGATTGTTATTTCACAAAACATCAGCCGGCTAGTGGAATGGTTTACAGTTACCATCAATGTGAATAGAGTGAGGGTTCGAAACTTCTCACTAAGTTGCGTAGATCAAACATTGGGGCTATCATCATGTTGACTTTTTGATTGGAAAAAAAATCATTATTTATCTAAACTTTATACTTTACAGCCAATTATTTTATATTTGTATAGATGTACTGATAGTATGTATATAGAAAAGTTATTTAAAAATGGACTATCTGTGATGAAAAAAAAATTACGTCGCTAAATCTGGACATTTTTGTTATTCTTGTCTTTAACTGTTCTTATATAAAGTATTTGGAGTTATTTTTTATGTTAGTTATGAGGTATTTGATCAAATGGTAGCAGGATGCTATGATATAACTAAAGACAGGTAACTAGTATTTCTGAGACGATATGACTATATCCTTATATTGATAAATACTTTCAGACTGAACTGTGTGCTTTGTTCTGTGTTGAGGATAAGAACCATATCGCTCCACAAGAAGATGTGCAGGCTGTGGGGTTTACAACTCACTTCTGTGATACAAGGAGCTGTGGGCTTTACAAGACACTTCTTTGATTCAAGGAGCTGTGGGCTTTACAAGACACTTCTGTGATACAAGGAGCTGTGTGCTTTACAAGACACCTCTGTGATACTAGGAGCTGTGGGCTTTACAAGACACTTTTGTGATACAAGGAGCTTTACAAAGCAATTCTGTCAAAACACTTAACTCATGAGATGTAAACAATGATTCACGATAGTGGATCTCACTTAATTTAGCAGGTCGTCTCTTCAATATTGATTAGCCATTTATGATATTCACCTAGTTACGCATAGGGTTTCTACCCAATGGTGCTGAACGTAAACATTCTATATGTGTCAGACGCGAATAGCTCAAAATTTTAGTGAAAATATAACAAAGGTCATTTCTCTATAAGGAAGTTCCGAAAGTTTTATAATAAAAAACCACAAACCTATATATACTACAATAAATATAGGTATTTGCTCTCTATTTACGATTTATTTAGGTAGGTGCTGTTTTACTATTAAACACCAAGTATAAGAATTTAGAAAAACCCAGGTTCGTTTCTTGTGCAACGCTATTCGCTAACACCGCATATATTTAAATTACATCAGTATATTTAGATTTATATATTAACATTTTATTCAATAGATATAGCCTGGCTTTATGAATGCGTTGGTAATATTATAGATCTAGAGCTACATATTATAGATGAGATTAGTAGATTTATACTAATAAATGAAGTGGAAGAGATCTATTGTTCAAGAATTTTAGACTCTACATATTTTTGTGTTCATCTCGTACAGCACAGCAGACAAACAAACAAACCGTTAAATCGCAACAGGTTCTGTGTCAACCGTTCACGACATTGACGGTTCTGCGTATATCAGTAGACCGTTGGCGTGGTCATATTGTAATGTACTAGTTTAGAGAGTAGGTTAGTTTTGTTAGTTAAATATATTGTGTATAGTTTTAGCGACGGTAAAAGTAATGACGTAGTAAGACAGACTAATGACGTAGTAGACTTAGGCGAACAAGGGACCAACATGGCGTTATGTTAGAAGTAGGTTGTGTTTTGAATAGTTGACCGTTAGAAACACTTTGTCTGAAAGTGATGTATAGAAGACGTCATTCTTCTAAAGTACTAGTCTAGATCCACTAGATCTACACACGAGTGATGGTATACCCTACTGCCACACTGTGTGCTTGTCTGTTCAACCTGTAAGGTTGCGTATTTTGTTCATTGGAGAGAGAGTTGGACTTAGCAATTTTTTTTGTATCTCTCTTGAGTGAGACAGCACCACTAGCTTGTCTCAGTATTGACTTTTGCATACTGTTGTTCCTGACCTGAAGATAGTGGAAGTGAAACATTGAGCTGGAACTTCATCTTTGTCGCCGTCAAGATTGTTTTGAGTCGTCGCAGACTACATTTTTGTCGTAGACCTCACCACACCTGTGAGCTTGTTTTCATCGGGGACTAAGCTGCATCACAGTTATTATTATTGAAGGATTATTATCGTCGTCATCAGTGAATCAGTCGCCATAGAAGAGATTCGTCGTAGACTTTTAGAAGACATTGAACTGTTGCTGCCAGATTGACTGCACTCTTGCCACTTTAGAACTCATTCGTCGAAGAAGAACCTGAGCTGTTACTGCCTGCCTTGAGGAACTGTGGAACCGGAAGACAGACAGACAGACTAATGACGTAAGAATGTATAATGACGTAGTAGACTTAGGCGAACAAGAGACCAACATGGCGTTATGTTAGAAGTAGGCTGTGTTTTGAATAGTAGTTGAATAGTACTTAGATATAACGACGTTTTAGGAAGACTGGACGGATTTCCCAGTGGTTAATAAAGTCTCATTTTATAGAACTGAATGTTGTTATCAACTATATTCAACTTGTAATGTTCTGTGGCTAATGTTAAGTAATAATTGATACATAGACATAGATCTAGTCGAAGTTAGATTAGATTAGCCCACAACAATATCACCACATGTGCACATGTCGTGAAACATTCAAATCAATAGTAAACACTGCACTCCTCATTAATCTTCGGAATCAATGACAGTCATTAAGTAGACTCAATATTTACATTTCAGATCGAATCTAGATTAGAAATCTAGATTCTATCTAGTCACTAGTCTGGATCTAGCTCTACTTTTCCAAAAAGGATTAATTATTAGATCTAATGGGCTACTATCTAGATTATTCTATTTAGAGTTTTTATCTAGATCTAGAAAGAATTCTATAGCTAGTCTAGATCAGACTCAATAGTACTATCTATACAATATTGAATATACTTCTACTTATAAATGTACTTTTCAACGCCAAGGCCTAATATACTAATATGTTTGTAAATGTTTGTAAAATGTTTTACATGGTTCGGATGTTCCTTCAAAGTTGAAGATAATTACTTCCTAGTCTAAACCTCCCACAGGACGACGGGGAATGGGAGCGGGCAGGGTTTGAACCCTGGACCATCGATAAATCTGAACGACAGTCCAGCGCACAAACCGCACGACCAGGCAGCCATCCTAGACTTAGTCTAAAAGACTCGCGAGATCTAGACTGCCCAGAGTTACAGTCTAGAGTAAATTCTAATGATCTTATATTCTATCTTGACAAGATGGTCGCCTTGTGTTTACAGCTATCAAAGATGAGTTCAATGTGTCGTTTTCTGGTATTCATATCAAACCGAACTCCTTAAAAGTTATTTAACTAATAAACTAATAACTTTAAATTATAGATAAAACTGAATTCAGAACTACTTCCACTAATTAATTTGAATTAACAACTTTCAGTTTAGGACTACTTTGTCCCACTACTGAATACTAATACGTACTCTAATACAAATACTTACTAATACTAGACTACTAATAATAACTAATAGTAATATAGGCTACTATATATATAGTTAGTTCTATAGGTAGATATATTGAATTGCATAAACATAGATCTATAAAATATACTTCTTCTTCTAGTTTAGGCATACTAATAGTTACTAAGATAGTAAGATAGGTAGATAAATAGTTTTATACTAGATCTAAAATTTTAGACTTGGAAGACTTATCAATAAGCCATAGCTTTCACTTTAGCCTTAAGCATTGTAAACTTTAAACTACATTTAGACTAGACTTTTAAAAACTAAAACCGAACAACAGTCATCATGAAATTGCTGTCTATTTATTCTGATAATTGCTAAATACATACTATTTAAACACAGATCTAGATCAGTCAACACTAAACTTAAAAAAAGAAACAGTCATTACCAATCATCACACTATAGATCAATGCATCTTCAAAAATAATCTAACATACACATCCAGGGGCGATCTTAGGGCAACTGCAACCTAGGCGATCGCAGTAGGCCCCGTGCTTTCATAGGCCCCCGCGCTAAATCTGGGTAATTATTAATTGCAAAATACATACGAAAAGTCATTCTCCAATGATTTACTTTATTCTAGATCTTCCGTTGACTTTCT
Organism: Biomphalaria glabrata; assembly: GCF_947242115.1. Lineage (NCBI taxonomy): Eukaryota > Metazoa > Mollusca > Gastropoda > Planorbidae > Biomphalaria > Biomphalaria glabrata. The sequence continues at coordinate 17,855,104 of NC_074718.1, read as the reverse complement.
GCTTGATGTAGATCTGGCTGCTCACTTTCCAACATGTTTGACACAAAGTTGATCGCGCTTACACTTGAGTCCTGGACAATAAGCAGAACACTAGGACCGAATGTTTTTAATTGTTTCTGTAAGTGCAGCAGCTCGTTAATTAGTTATCTTATCTTATATAATACAGACGTTACTTCAAAAAATAAGATGATTACGTCCTACACGTCATGCATTCAATCATGCATATTAACCAATGACTTAAATTCTGCCAAGCCACTGGTTTTCCTGGCTAGCTAAGGCAACCCATTCCATGCTCTAATAGCACTAGGGAAGTAGGTCTTCTGGTGTTTCTACTTTTGATAGAAATAATGACTGATATATTTTGGCTCTAATTGTTACTTTAAAATAGTTAATAGGTTAAAATCAGTTTATTTTGGTTGTCACTCCCATTCAAACTACCACTGGAAATGACCTCATTCTAACACGCCCCCCCCCCCACCTCTTACATACTAGTTTTAAGGGGAGAAAAGTGACACAATAAGTCACGAAGCAAAAGTATGTATGTGTGTTTGTATGTGTGTGTGTGTGTGAAAAGGGGGCGTAATTAAAAGAAGGTCGTTTAAATTCAACTTAACCTTGGCCCCTTTAAAATTTAGTGACCTAAGCATGTTAGAAATTAGTAAAATGTGAGCCATTTTATTGGAAATTTAAAAAAAACAACTTTGGAGGTGGGAATAGGTGGTTCTGGTAAAATAGAATGGTACATATATATATATATAACCTTGTAACATATGAAAAGGTGTAGCCAGTGTGTCGTAACATTATTTTGACATTAGTTTAACAATGGACACAACTATATGTAGAAATGCTGTAAAAAATACAAGATGATTATTTCCTTTTCTTTATTCCACCTCTAATACTTGTATGTATTGTTGAAGTTGCCATTGAAAAGTTTAAATAAAAACTTGAATAATTAATTTCGCTTTCACAAAACAAAAATATATAAATGACATCTGGACTTAGCAAGGTACAAAGCATTATGAAATCAGATTTTCTATAATTTATCTAGGTTTTAATGTTTAAACGTGACACAACGACGGACACAAAATTAATACCGCCCTGCCCCTTCAGATATATACTCGAGTAGCTTAGAAGAAGACGCGTTAGAGACATATGTTTACAATATTTACTTAAATGTCTTATGTACTTGATTAGCTGGCAACGTGTTGACAATTTAAAGTTGTAGAGGTCAGTGACTTGACCTTGAAGTCAATGTTACACCAAAGCATACCTAGGACTGGAACTGTCCGTCAGGAGTTTAGTATTCTTATTGAGCGTCATCTGGTCAGAGTTGACCAACAGCTCTTGACATGGGGTCAAGCTGTAGGATTAGACAGTAGAGGGTATGGGCAGGGGCGTCTGGTCAATTACAAGTCTGCATTTGACTTGATGTCTCAGAAAGTAGGCTGTGGGGTGCTGATGGATAAAGACTTCGTGCCTGGGATTGTGGCAGGCGAAAGGGAGGAGATATTAGAAGGGATGGATACCCCCCCATCAGCTGGTCTGGGCATTCGCCTTTTTTTTTAAATAATGCCCTCTGTGCCTCGAGACGTGAATGATAGAATTATGCATCGATTATTGTGTCAGGGGAAGTAATTCAATTAGAGTTCATTTCACGAACTGTTGAAGTGTAGTCTCCCTTACTTTAAATCGCCTACTAGCCAGTCTAGGCACCTAAGTAATGTATTCAACTCAATGCTAATATTTGTACACACTGTTTAGCTTTCAGTAGTTTGTCCATAGCAGCGCCACTCCTTGGCATTGTGACGTCAGTACTAAAAAAAAAGTTATAGTTCTTCTTTCAGACCTTGAGACCTAAAGGGTCGATGAAAAGGTCAGCTGTTTCTATGGTGGACTGATAACGAGGGTGTCATGTGGCCAGCACAACGACTAATTACTTTTATTTTCCTCAACTAAAGTCAGGTACTCATTAGGGTATGGTGGACTCAGGGGCGTCCTAAAAATCACTGAATTAATAAACCCAAGTTTTCACCGACTTTCGAAACCAGGGCCTCTTTACGACTCTACCTCCGCGCCCCGAAACAGTCACATGACAAAGTGTTCTATTAGATAAACCATGGTCGTTACGACTGAAGAAGGCCAGCAAATACTAATACTAATATGTATCATTGGGGGAAAATTTAAAAAAAATCGTACCATCACAAAACAGATACAAGACACAGATAGCAAAGACAAACAGACACAAAAACTCCTTTGTTCCCTTGGCAATCAAATCATTAAATAGAAACAATCTGATATAAACTTTTCACATCTGTCCAGACAATTGGAGCTGGTTTGGGGTGCAGTGGATGACCATTTTGCTCTACATGTTCCACAGTGCTTTATTTTTATTTTTTATAGTTATAATGTTTTTGTTTGGTGAAATGCACAAATTGTAAGACAAATTTCCTTATGGACAATAAAGATTATTATTATTATTTTGTTAGAAATGAACGAGTAGTCATTCTCTGGCGCTGCCAGGGCAGGGTCGAGTTTCGCTAAAGAGAAACAAAATTCATTGTAGTCCGTTTAACAGTTTCCACTGAGGAATTTTCTGGTGATGTGGCAGGTCTGCAGCAGTACCGCCCTCTGACAGGCAACGAGTATGTTCCTAGGAATGTTAAGGGCCTTGAAGGTGTCTGTGAGGTGAGTTGTTATTATCCCCTCGGTTGATATAACAATGGGGTATATTGTTATTTTGGACAATTTCCATAGACGCTTAATCTCCAAGCCTAGGTTCCCATATTTTCTTTGTTTTTCTATCTCAGTTTTTCTTAAATTATGAAACAGTGGTACGGCGATGTCGATAATGGTGGCGTTTTTTTCTTTTTTTATCAACGAACAGAAGATAATAATATTATTATTATTATTATTATTACTATTATTATTCAACAAAGTATTTAAACGATAGCAAACGAAATTGACATTCATACCAGAGTTTGACCTCTACATGACATCATAATAACAAGTGATGTTCACATCAGAATGTTGAATTGTATGTAATGATATAATTGCTAAGGGAACAAAGAAGTATTTATGTGACCGGTGTCTTCTATCAGCTCTGTGATGGTCAAATGTTAAAATCGTGACTTAAAAAAAGTATTTCTATTGAAATCTTGAGAGATTGCTTCAGAATGTTTTCTCGCTTTGTTTTTGTTTTTTTTTGCCTATTATTTAATTATGAACTTTGAGGATTTGACTCCATTTTTTTATTTTTGAAATATTTAGACAAGATTGTCTGCGCTTGGCTGACATTTAAAAAAAATCTGGACTTCTTTTGCCCTCACACTTTCTCTAAATAAAATTATTTGAACAGCAAAAAGACGAAGGTCTAGAGATGAAGGAAATCTACCAATTGTCCGTAATTATAACCAGAAAATCTTGTTTTTTTTTCTTTGTGTGTGTGTGTGTTAATTAGATAATCTTTTTTTGTGCGTATGTTTCGACCAGACAATCTAGTTTTGTGTGTGTGTCTAGGAACTAGGTATTTGTGTTGACCAGACCATCTAGATTTTTTATCGCTGATCAGACTTTAGGAATAATACAATATTGAGAGAGTCTCTTACATATAAATGTCTGCTTTCTTGTTCGTAGTCACGCTGGTCTAGATACTTTATTGACTAGATAGTAGTTGAAACAGTGACGTCTTAGTCGAATAGTTGAAATATTGACGTCTCAGTCCAGTAGTTGAAATATTGACGTCTCAGTCCAGTAGTTGAAACATTGACGTCTCAGTCCAGTAGTTGAAACATTGACGTCTCAGTCCAGTAGTTGAAATATTGACGTCTCAGTCCAGTAGTTGAAACATTGACGTCTCAGTCCAGTAGTTGAAACATTAACGTATCAGTCCAGTAGTTGAAACAGTGACGTCTCAGTTCAGTAGTTGAAACGTTGACGTCTCAGTTCAGTAGTTGAAACATTGACGTCTCAGTTCAGTAGTTGAAACATTGACGTCTCAGTTCAGTAGTTGAAACATTGACGTCTCAGTCCAGTAGTTGAAACATTGACGTCTCAGTCCAGTAGTTAAAACATTGACGTCTCAGTCCAATACTTGAAACAGTGACGTCTCAGTCCAGTAGTTGAAGCAGTGACGTCTCAGTCCAGTAGTTGAAACATTGACGTCTCAGTCCAGTAGTTAAAATATTGACGTCTCAGTCCAGTAGTTGAAACATTGACGTCTCAGTCCAGTAGTTGAAGCAGTGACGTCTCAGTCTAGTAGTTGAAACATTGACGTGTCAGTTCAGTAGTTGAAGCAGTGACGTCTCAGTTCAGCAGTTGAAACATTGACGTGTCAGTTCAGTAGTTGAAGCAGTGACGTCTCAGTTCAGCAGTTGAAACATTGACGTCTCAGTTCAGTAGTTGAAACATTGACGTCTCAGTCCAGTAGTTGAAACATTGACGTCTCAGTCCAGTAGTTAAAACATTGACGTCTCAGTCCAGTAGTTGAAGCAGTGACGTCTCAGTCCTGTAGTTGAAGCAGTGACGTCTCAGTCAAGTAGTTGAAGCAGTGACGTCTCAGTCTAGTAGTTGAAATATTGACGTTTCAGTCCAGTAGTTGAAACATTGACGTCTCATTCCAGTAGTTGAAGCAGTGACGTCTCAGTCCAGTAGTTGAAATATTGACGTCTCAGTCCAATAGTTGAAACATTGACGTCCCAGTCCAGTAGTTGAAGCAGTGACGTCTCAGTCCAGTAGTTGAAATATTGACGTCTCAGTCCAGTAGTTGAAATATTGACGTCTCAGTCCAGTAGTTGAAGCAGTGACGTCTCAGTCCAGTAGTTGAAATATTGACGTCTCAGTCCAGTAGTTGAAATATTTACGTCCCAGTCCAGTAGTTGAAATATTGACGTCTCAGTTCAATAGTTGAAATATTGACGTCTCAGTCCAGTAGTTGAAACATTGACGGCTCAGTCCAGTAGTTTAAATCCTGACAAGTTTTTAGAACAAGGCGTTTTAAGTTAACTTTCTCTTATTCATGTTTAGCTTTTACTGTCAAAAAGATGACTACATTTGTTATGTTTAAATGACTTGGTAAAGCCAATTAAAGTTGTTTTTTTATTCTGAGAACATTTCGCTAATTTATAAATCCTTCAATTTGGAAGCATTATTGTAACATCTAAGTGGCACAGAAGTTAACTAATGATCAAGTTCTATAGATAAACACAAGTGGACTCTTTTAACCAAAATGATTCTTGTTATGTTTTTTTTTTATGCCACAAAGCTTTTTTGTTTTAATGACTCCACAGAGGGCGCCGTCGTCTGTACAGTTTATGGGGCTTCGCCAGACACAGTCGAGATTCTTAGCTCGAACAGGCTGACTATAAAAGGAATAGGGATGCACTGGGCCTATTGTGACTGACCGGCGGTCAGATGAGACGCAGGAGAGAAGTTGAAGGCCGGTGCAGATTTGAGTGTGATTGGGGTGAGAGAGAGAGAGAAAGAGAGAGAGAGAGAGAGAGAGAGAGAGAGAGAGAAGGAAGAGAGGATTGAAAGAGAAACAGCAATGTATTTTCACTCATTTTATCCTTTCAACAAAAGCTTGATTCAGTATAGAAACAATTATTCAAATGATATTAGCTCAGCACACGTTAAGTTATCTATCATAGTAAGATCATCTCTTTAGAGTATTCTCTCTTTGTCGTATAGTTGTGAATCTAGTCATAAATCTAGTATATATATATATATTTTATTATATAATAAAAAAAAAAGGTGTACGAATCTTTGGGTTCTGACAATGAGAATCAGAAAATTAAAATTAAAGTCAGGGTCTTTTTTGGAAAGTAGTTACTTCATTCATGAAAACCAACACAGAATTTAAAATTTCATTCAATAATGTGATCATTCTGACTTAAGAAAGTCTGGGAGAACCGTATTGGAGAAGACGTATATCAAATACTTCTTTGTAAAAACCTTCTGAATTGAGCTTTTTGCAGAGGCTAGTCTCGAAAACATTATTAAGGATCCTACTATACTCGAAGAAACGACATATTTTAATTTAAAATTCAGTTTATTAAACATAGTTAATTAGGTGGATAATTTTGTCATTGGGGGGCACTAGAAAGGGGTAGTACATTTAATGGTCCGGCCTGCTGTACCTTAAAGTGGACGGCTTCACTGGTGCCCTTCCTACCCTTAAATCTCTCACATGTGGCTCCTAGCGCCATGCCCTGGAAAACTGCTTCGGATTTTGGACTAAAATTTTTAATAGCAGGATAATGCACCACAGAATATGCATTTTTTTTTTATTTTTGGGGCGGGGGCTGAACCCCTAACCTGCTTCTTGGCTACGCTTATGAAAATAAGTAAGACTTTGCAGCACCATGTCAACGTGTCTCACGCCTCCCTTGTGGGGACGCTTCTTACAGTTTCTGAAACATTGTTTAAGTTTGGTGTCTACATCGACAGTCTCCAGGACGCCATTTGGTCATTGAGTCTTTTGATTTCTGCTTCGAAATTGTTTCTTGTCAACTTTTGGCAAGCTGTAATGTTTACTTTGTCAAGTTGTAATGTTTACTTTGTCCAGTTGTAATGTTTACTTTGTCCAGTTGTAATGTTTACTTTGTCAAGTTGTAATGTTTACTTTGTCAAGTTGTAATGTTTACTTTGTCAAGTTGTAATGTTTACTTTGTCAAGTTGTAATGTTTACTTTGTCAAGTTGTAATGTTTACTTTGTCAAGTTGTAATGCTTACTTTGTCAAGTTGTAATGTTTACTTTGTCAAGTTGTAATGTTTACTTTGTCAAGTGGTCAATATTTGTTTCAAATTTATTGCTGTCCCCTCTCACTTGCTTTTTGTTTCTGCTTAAAGTCAATCACTACAGTCTAACTGATCTAACCGCAAATAATCTAGAATCAGCGTCTTAAGCGTAACTAGAATCTTCGAAGACATTGGATCAGATCATACAGGGAAAGCGCAACTCTGTACAGACTTAGCACAGCAAGAGTTATCCTGGACTTGTAATAAATGTTTACATATTTATTAAGGTAGGAAATGATAACTGTCAGTCTAGTTACCTCGAGGTCTGTGTTCATTTCCTGTCTCCAAGAGAACACTGTCTCATCTGTCGTCACGTGATGATTACAGTCTAGGACCACGTACAAGAACAGGAAGTTAAAAGAGGAGATTTAAATAAAGATAAACAAAAATTTTTGATATATTTGGCGTTTTGTTGATAAGAAGACTACTCGATGTACCTAGACCCTTCAAAACTGATGGCGTTAAACATTACAATAATAAAAATATAGAGTGTTAGCTGTTTACCCGACAAAGTATCGAAATTGTCTAAATAGCTTGGACAAAGTAGCAGCGACATTGTTCATATTGTTACGAATCTCACTATCCAGGCTCTCTGCAAACTGCACCATACACCAACTTAAAGAACTTGACAAGTCAGGGCTCCAAAATAACGTAAAGGTTTAATGTCCATAAATAACAGCCGATACTGTACAATTGGCAGCACGTAGAACAGTACAAATAGCTCTGCGATAACAAATATCTCTCCGATAACACCGTTCCGCCGTATCAAGTCTTGCACTGGCCTCTTCGTCTCGTTCCGGGCTTGCACTGGGTTCGACAGTTCAGGACTGACTTCACACACTTGGACTCGTTGTGTCGGACTCGATCACAGACCAAGATCAAGACGCCGTTCGTCTCAACTGTACTTGACAGTACTCCGCACTGAACCGTCGTAATGCTCCGTACAGAACCACACCGTTGAACTGTGCTGTAGTCGACCGTGTTCTGAACTCCTGTCGTGAACCCGCTTTCTGAACCGTCTTGACTGGACACCTCCGCTCTTTATATAGGGTCCCTACTGGCCTTCTAGAACCAGACGGAACGCCGCTCGACGTTTCTAGGTGGTCAGATGACTACAACTCTCGTGACGCTAATGAGCTCTGTTCACGACGGCGATTCTTCCCGAACCCTCTTGTTGACACTCGTCTCGGCCGATCGTCGTAACTCGTCACGGTTGACCGCTCGTCTAGCGCTGGCCTGGGGCGATTTGCGTCGGCTGACTACACTCACACCACTACCCCCATCTGTGCCACCACCAGGTTTATAACAATATTACCAAAAGTAAATGTCAGATTTAAGAGTGTCACTATTAACACTAAATATCTAGAACATTTTAGTTGTACAATATTTCTGTGACAATACCTCAAATCGTAGATTTTTGTAAAACATTTTAGAGTTGGAATGTTGTTAGGCTGTTAGTAGAAGTGGTCTTTCTTTTTTGTTTGAAAAATCATTATTTTCAGTTCAATATATATTCAAATCATAATCATTTTAACATAATAGATTTGCTTTAAAAATCGGATGTTGAAATTTGTTAATTAAAATTTGCATTACTCAAAGAAACATCTTTGTTCAAAATGTCTTTTGAAAGAGCTAATTTTTTTTTTAACCAAAATAGGTCAGCATTAAAATGACTAGTGTCTCTGTGCTGATGGCTAGTAGCTGAGCATATATAGAAGAATGACTTTAAACTTGACCTCCTACAAATAAACCTGAATATGACTAGTGTCTCTGTGCTGATGGCTAGTAGCTGAGCATATATAGAAGAATGACTTGGGACTGGAATCTCCTCCAAATAAACCTGAAAATGACTAGTGGCGAAAGTGTTCACAACTCTAAGGGAGGTAATTCAAATATAGCAAAATAGAGCCCTATTAAATCCCTTACATTGTGAAGGAACAAAAATTAATACCAATAATACATCTAGTCCAGATCATTCAATTGTATTTTTTAAAAAAAAGAAATATTGTTGTACGTTGTTATACATCTGATCGTCCATCAATGTTTTGTTTTAGAAATGTCAAAGATCTTTCAGCCAATAGTTCAATAATTTTCGTAATAACATCATTATTACTATCATCACATTCTTGCAAATTAGTTTGAACTCTACCAAATGTGACTTTATGTATACAGTCGCTCATCCGGACGTTATCCAGAATAATAAGATAGACTAAAATACTGCATATTTTACTTAATGGTTTAGTTCGGCGCGATACCCCCCATCTGAAGTTTTCTTCTATTGTTGGTAAAATGGACTGTTTATAATATTTCGCATTAGGTTATCTGGACGATCGATTTGCCGGACAAACATCTTTTTATCCGGATAATGGGCATTCCACTTTATAACAACAGCTAGGTTACAACAGTAGACACAAAGTGCCTCTCACTGAAAAAGATTCTATACAAGGAAGAGAGGAATGGAATGAAACAGATCGTGTGCCCAAAGGTCAGACTAAGGGTTGGGTGAAGGGGAATGAGATAATTTACTAGTTTACACATGGCTAAAGATATTCGCAAGTACATGGCCAGGAGAAAGAAGGAGCCACATAGCGTGCCCGACACAGATCTAAAAAGATTGACCTTCCAAATACTTTCTTTTCTAGTTTATATTTTTCTTCTACGTCAGTCCTTCCCACTGGCATGTCCACCGTCATTTTCATATCATCTAGAGCAATGTTTCCTAAACTGTGTTCTGTTGAACCCCAGTGTTCCACGAGGCCTGAATAGATGTTCCACGAGGCCTGAATAGGTGTTCCACGAGGCCTGAATAGGTGTTCCACGAGCCTTAATAGGTGTTCCACGAGGCCTAAAGAGATATTCCACGAGGCCTGAATACGTGTTCCACGAGGCCTGAATACGTGTTCCACGAGGCCTGAATAGGTGTTCCACGAGACCTGAATAGGTGTTCCACGAGGCTTGAATAGGTGTTCCACGAGACCTGAATAGGTGTTCCACGAGACCTGAATAGGTGTTCCACGAGGCCTGAAGAGGTGTTCCACGAGGCCTGAATAGGTGTTCCACGAGGCCTGAATAGGTGTTCCACGAGGCCTGAATAGGTGTTCCACGATGCCTGAATAGGTGTTCCACGAGGCCTGAATAGGTGTTCCACGAGGCCTGAATAGGTGTTCCACGAGGCATGAATAGGTGTTCCACGAGCCCTGAAGAGATGTTCCACGAGGTCTGAAGAGATGTTCTACGAGGTCTGAAGAGATGTTCCACGAGGCCTAAATAGGTGTTCCACGAGGCCTGAATAGGTGTTCCACCTGGCCTGAATAGGTGTTTCACAAGACCTGAATAGGTGTTCCACGAAGCCTGAATACGTGTTCCACGAGACCTGAATAGGTGTTCCACGAGGCCTGAATAGGTGTTCCACGAGACCTGAATAGGTGTTCCACGAGGCCTAAATAGGTGTTCCATGAGACCTGAATAGGTGTTCCATCAGGCCTGAATAGGTGTTCCATGAGACCTGAATAGGTGTTCCACGAAGCCTGAATAGGTGTTCCAGGAGACCTGAATAGGTGTTCCACGAGGTCTGAATAGGTGTTCCACGAGGCCTGAATAGGTGTTCCACGAGGTCTGAATAGGTGTTCCACGAGGCCTGAATAGGTGTTCCACGAGACCTGAATAGGTGTTCCACGAGGCCTGAATAGGTGTTCCACGGAGCCTGAATAGGTGTTCCACGAGGCCTGAATAGGTGTTCCACGAGGCCTGAATAGGTGTTCCACGAGACCTGAATAGGTGTTCCACGAGGCCTGAAGAGATGTTCCACGAGGCCTGAAGAGATGAAACTACTGGAATAATTAACTAGCAGGCCACCACGCGAATTAATCTCTCTAAAAAATAAGGGAAGTGTTTATTTATATCCTCAGAATAAGCGAAGTGTTCCATTAAGAAAAAAAGGTTGGGAAACGCTGATCTAGAGCAATCGTCTGCCAAACCTTCATCCCTCACCTTAACTTTCAGCTTCTCTATAAGTATATCCCTATCTGCAAACTGTGATTTCCTTCTATATTTCAATCATATTTTGTATTTGATCTGTCATTTTCATTATCAAAAGCTAAAAATAACAATTTAGCATTAATGACTAGGCTTAGGAATTGCTAATAAGTAGCTGATATACACAACTTTGATACAGATGCTAAGGTACAGAAACAAAATGTCAATCATATGTTATTAGCAGAGAGGGCGGAGTAAACTTCAGTTGAACAATCCAATACACACATGTTCATACTCTCAAAATATATTTTTAAAAAGTCACAATGCAGAGGCGAAGAATGATGTTTAACTTTTTTTTCAACATTAGCTAGATAATATAGGTAAGTGAAACACTAACTCTATAGCTAGATAATATAGGTAAGTGCAACACTCTCTAGAAAGATAATATGGTTAAGTGAAACACGAACACTATAGCTAGATAATATAGGCTAGTAAAAGACTAACTATATAACTTGGTAAAACGTGTTAGCGATATAATAATTTAAAATAGATAATATAGATTAGTAGAACACTCTCCGAGTCATAACACAAACTCTAAGCTAGATATATATAGATTATATAGTGAAACACAAACTCTATAAGCTAGATATATAGATTATATAGTAAAACACAAACTCTATAAGCTAGATATATAGATTATATAGTGAAACACAAACTCTATAAGCTAGATATATAGATTATATAGTGAAACACAAACTCTATAAGCTAGATACATAGATTATATAGTGAAACACAAACTCTATAAGCTAGATACATAGATTATATAGTGAAACACAAACTCTATAAGCTAGATACATGGATTATATAGTGAAACACAAACTCTATAAGCTAGATACATAGATTATATAGTGAAACACAAACTCTATAAGCTAGATACATAGATTATATAGTGAAACACAAACTCTAGAAGCTAGATATATAGATTATATAGTGAAACACAAACTCTAGAAGCTAGATATATAGATTATATAGTGAAACACAAACTCTATAAGCTAGATATATAGATTATATAGTGAAACACAAACTCTATAAGCTAGATATATAGATTATATAGTGAAACGCAAACTCTATAAGCTAGATATATAGATTATATAGTGAAACACAAACTCTATAAGCTAGATATATAGATTATATAGTGAAACGCAAACTCTATAAGCTAGATATATAGATTATATAGTGAAACACAAACTCTATAAGCTAGATATATAGATTATATAGTGAAACACAAACTCTAGAAGCTAGATATATAGATTATATAGTGAAACGCAAACTCTAGAAGCTAGATATATAGATTATATAGTGAAACACAAACTCTATAAGCTAGATACATAGATTATATAGTGAAAGACAAACTCTATAACTAGATATATAGATTATATAGTGAAAAACAAACTCTAGAAGCTAGATATATAGATTATATAGTGAAACACAAACTCTATAAGCTAGATACATAGATTAGATAGTGAAACACAAACTCTAGAAGCTAGATACATAGATTATATAGTGAAACACAAACTCTATAAAGCTAGATACATAGATTATATAGTGAAACACAAACTCTAGAAGCTAGATATATAGATTATATAGTGAAACACAAACTCTATAAGCTAGATACATAGATTATATAGTGAAACACAAACTCTATAAGCTAGATATATAGATTATATAAAACACAAACTCTATAAGCTAGATACATAGATTATATAGTAAAACACAAACTCTATAAGCTAGATACATAGATTATATAGTGAAAGACAAACTCTATAAGCTAGATATATAGATTATATAGTGAAAAACAAACTCTAGAAGCTAGATATATAGATTATATAGTGAAACACAAATTCTATAAGCTAGATACATAGATTAGATAGTGAAACACAAACTCTATAAGCTAGATACATAGATTATATAGTGAAACACAAACTCTATAAAGCTAGATACATAGATTATATAGTGAAACACAAACTCTATAAGCTAGATACATAGATTATATAGTGAAACACAAACTCTATAAAGCTAGATACATAGATTATATAGTGAAACACAAACTCTATAAGCTAAATACATAGATTATATAGTGAAACACAAACTCTATAAGCTAAATACATAGATTATATAGTGAAACACAAACTCTATAAGCTAGATACATAGATTATGTAGTGAAACACAAACTCTATAAAGCTAGATACATAGATTATATAGTGAAACACAAACTCTATAAAGCTAGATACATAGATTATATAGTGAAACACAAACTCTATAAGCTAGATACATAGATTATATAGTGAAACACAAACTCTATAAAGCTAGATACATAGATTATATAGTGAAACACAAACTCTATAAGCTAGATACATAGATTATGTAGTGAAACACAAACTCTCTGACCCACACCTCCCTCACCTTGTACTAGTTTATGGAGCCTTTAGTGTAAATATACTTCTACGGTTGATAATTATGTCGGATACTACTACCTACCAATTACTTCAATAACTTTCAAACATTATATTTTCACTAAGTACGTATATGCTAACAGATCTAACCAATTTAAAATGTACAGGTTAAATAGTAACTACATAAGAAACACCAGTACAGCTGTTAAGGAAATCTCTATACAAGTGTATTAAAATTGTTGAATCCTTACATTGACCTATTATGATGACAGATGAAACTAAGGTTTATAACTGTAATATAACTAGCGTTACACAGAACATTGAGTGGCAAAGTGATTTAACAAAATAACATAGTATAAGAAGGTGTCTGCAATTGACCCTAGTGGTTAACGCGATAATGTAAAATGGAACATATTAATTGTCCATTTAAATTACGTTCCACTTATATGCATATTAAATACACTTTTTCTCTTAAAAAAAGTAAAGATTTTTTTTTTGTAAATGTAGTAGTTAGTATAACAAAATTAATTTAACATAGCAATATATTTGAACAAACAATTTTTTTTACATAAAATCTAAAACCGTTTGCATAAATATATTTATAAATATGGTAAATAGCTATCTCCCTTACTAAATAACCTTCAGTGTTTGTTACTATTAATAGTGTATAGTATTAAAAATGGTGAATTTTAATGATAAATTGCTTGCATAGTTGATTTTAAAAATTAAAATTTTCGCTTTCAGAAAATATAAAAGTAGCCGTTGCATCTGAAATTTAAAGATCTAAATATCATGATGTCGTATTTTCACTATCTTTTCTAGTTTACGAGATCTAAACGGAACGGACCGATAGACCACATTAAACTAATAGCTTCTATTCCCCTTTTAGGGTTGCTAAAAATACTTAAAAAAAATCGTACACAAGGGAAAATCAACACAACGAATACCATGCCTCTTAAATACACGATTTATCTTATTTTAGTATAAAAACATAGTAACTATTAACTTTAAATAGTTACTTGGTGATTTTTTTCTATTTATCTAAATATTGTCTTTGACACTGAATACTATGTCAAAGTTTCAACTTGATCTGAGAAAGGCAAGTGGAAGAAAAACGTGAACACAATTTGTTCTATTTTATTACCAGACAGAGTCGAGCTGAATTTAAGCTTTGTAACATAAAAAAATATAAAAATACTTTAAAAAGAAAACAAAGCTACTATTAAGGGTAATTTTATCAATTAGTTTGAATCAGTCCTGTCATTATATGTACAATTAAACTAGATATCATAAATCTGTTCCATTAGAAATATTTTTACCAATTGTTTTTGCTTACCTTTAAGCTTTCTCAATGCACTGTGATTCTAACACTTGTTTGACCAGTTGTAAAAGGGGAAAAGAAGAAGGGGGTATCATGGGAATGTTTATCTGATATTTTTTAAAATCCATAAAAGAATATTCACTCAGGGCTCAAGAATCCTTAAGAGGACTAATTCTACTTATACCACCACATTTATTAAGTACGATTTCTTTACCTTGTTCAATATACCAACCAAAAAAATTAATTATCAATAGTTAATTAACTAATGATTATTGTTTTTTTTAAATTGATTCTTGTGTTGCTAGTTAAAAGAAATAATTGTGCGAAATTTCAGCAAAGCTTTCTAAATGATAGCATCCTTTCAATGAACATCAACAGCTAGTGTCAGTATAAACCAAGTGAAATGAAATTATCTTTGTCTTGAGTTTTCAACTCCAATGAACTTTGTCTCAACCATTGAGTTCAGACTGAAAACTTTTGGTATACTCTCAAAGACTTGTATGGCCACCTTTTAGAAACACCTCTGAGTTTCTATTCTTATCAATTGAATGAAAAACAATGGATGGGAAAACGCTGCCTGTTAACATGTGCTTGATAAATAGATTTCTTCATTGAGTCCAACTTACTGCACTAAGATGGCAGCTCTCAGGTTGGTCCTTTTGGCTATCGTTGGTAATGTCAACGCTGTGAACTTTACGCCTGGCTGCAGTTTTATTGGCGGTCAGTGTATGTACACTGTCCAGCTTGGCCACCAGGGTCAATGTGACGCACAACCGGTAAGCTTGTGACTTCAAAAGGATTATTAAAGTTAATAGAAGATAGAGTTACTTTATTTCAATGAATCATAAAAGTTAATAAAAATTAAGTTTCTTACAAGTGTTGTTAAAATTTCATCTTTAACTTAATCTAAACGTAGGGACATCCTATACTAACTGTCAACTCTCTCTCCTCTAACTTTTGGGCTTGACCAGGGGCGGACTGGGTATCAAAATCGGCCCGGGCATTACCATATAAACCGGCCCATAAATGGCATGTCATATATTTTCGGTGGGGGGGGATTTTAGACCCCCTCCGCAATATATATATATATATATATATATATATATATATATATATATATATATTGTTACGAATCTCACTATCCAGGCTCTCTGCAAACTGCACCATACACTACCAACTTAAAGAACTTGACAACTCAGGGCTCCAAAGTAACGTAGCACTTTAATGTCAATAAATAACAGCCAACACTGTACAATTGGCAACACGTACACTGTACAAATATCTCTCCGATAACACCGTTCCGCCGTATCAACTCTTACACTGGTCTCTCCGTCTCGTTCCGGGCTTGCACTGGGTTCAACAGTTCAGGACTGACTTCACACACTAGGCTCGTTGCGTCGGACTCGATCGCAGACCAAGATCAAGACGCCAGTCGTCTCAACTGTACTTGACAGTACTCCGCACTGAACCGTCGTAATGCTCCGTACAGAACCACACCGTTGAACTGTGCTGTAGTTGACCGTGTTCTGAGCCCCTGTCGTGAACCGTCTCTCGTGAACCTTGCTGTATTGAGCCCCTTTTCTCAACCGTCTTGATTGCGACACCTCCTCTCTTATATAGGGTCCCTACTGGCCTTCTCGAACCGGACAGAACGCCGCTCGACGTTTCTAGGTGGTCAGATGACTACAACTCTCGTGACGCTCCTGAGCTCTGTTCACGACGGCGATCCTTCCCGAACCGTCCTGTTGACACTTGACTCGGCTGACCGTCGAAGCTATATATTAGTGTGTGTATATGTAATTAATCCTCATTTTTTTCTACCCTAGAATACTCTCTTCCTATAAGTAGTGAAAGGCAGTACACACCGTCAAGGGACAGCCAGGGAGTCTGGGGAAGCTTATAGCGCTTCCCCAGTTGGGTCCGGGGCTTTGCCTCTCTCTCTCTCTCTCTCTATATATATATATATATATATATATATAGAGAGAGAGAGAGAGAGAGAGAGAGAGAGAAGAGAGAGAGAGAGAGAGAGAGATCTGTATATATTCCTTTAAAAGATAAGAGAAAGTAGAAATGTTAGAGAGGTACTTCTAAATATGAAAAGCTCTTGCTTCGTCCTAGTAGGCCTACATTCTCAAAAACGCGATTTGTATATGAATATATTATTTAAAATATAGATCTAAGTGATTCTAAATCTCCTTTCATTAAATATCGGATATGACAGCGCTATATAAATTTGTGTAATTATTGTAATAATTTTCATTATTAATGACTTCATACCAAGCATAAGTTTGCCATTAATCATAACGGTATAAAATTGATTTAGATCTAGATTTATGTTTTAATTAATTTTTTTTTGTCAGCCTTAAGAGTAGTACACAATAATAAATAAGAAACTTACTTTTTCTGTTCAAATCGCAGAAAGTAGAGCTTTATACCCATATTGACCTATGAATAAGTTGGGTGGTTTGCAATTTCGAGGTTGTGTGTATGTGTTAAAGTTAACTTCTATTAAGTTTTGTTTAAGAGCTAATTGTCTCCCCTTTTGCCGCGTTATATCAATGTTTTCTAACTTAACCTTTCCCATCCCTCTTTTTCATTAACTTTTAATGGAACCACCAAAAAACCGGTGAGGGAAGGAGCAAAACAAAAATAGGAGTGCCATTAAAGGCCCATGCCGACCAGCAAAATGATTCGGCCAAACACAGTCTCGAAGACATCAAAGTAGTGTTGAAGGCATACCGCTCGTGCATAGCAGAAAGTACGGTCTAACGTTTTACAAATGATAATACTTACAGTGTATAGTGTAATTCTTAAAATTATATTCTTGTTGAATTTTAAACAAAATTAATTGTAATAAGAATTAAAAACAAGAAAACGTGTTCGGGCCTTTGTGTCTTGCTGCTGTCACTTTTTTTTAAAAAGTAGTCTGCATTGAATATTTTTTTTCTTTGGTCGCGACCAGACCGGCCCATTTGGTACCGGCCCACCGGGCATTTGCCCGTTTGCCCATATTGCCAGTCCGCCCCTGGGCTTGACACTAAAATGTTTTGTTGGGAGGGGGCCGTTCCAATCAAAACGTAACATACTAGAATGCACTGGCCGAAACAAAAAAAAACGGGGAGTGGTTTTGAATTATTAAAAGTGTAGAAAAATACTAGAATTAGGTGACCAAAGGAATATAAGGGGGAGAATGGTTAGCGGACATGGTGAAAAACAAATATATATATCCTGGGAAAATATATAATAAAATATAATATAATATTGTTATAAACTTGGTGGTGGCACAGAGAGGGGTAGTGGTGTGTGTGTAGTCAGCCGACGCAAATCGCCCTAGGCCAGCGCTAGAGAAGCGGTCAACCGTGACGAGTTACGACGGTCAGCCGAGACAAGTGTCAACACGGCGGTTCGGGAAGGATCGACGGCGGTCCGGAAAGGTTCGACGTCGTGAACAGAGCTCAGGAGCGTCACGAGAGTTGTAGTCATCTGACCACCTAGAAACGTCGAGCGGCGTTCTGTCCGGTTCGAGAAGGCCAGTAGGGACCCTATATAAGAGCGGAGGCGACGCAGTCAAGACGGTCGAGAAAAGGGGCTCAATACAGCGAGGTTCAGAAAGCGGGTTCACGACAGGAGTTCAGAACACGGTCGACTACAGCACAGTTCAACGGTGTGGTTCTGTACGGAGCATTACGACGGTTCAGTGCGGAGTACTGTCAAGTACAGTTGAGACGAACGGCGTCTTGATCTTGGTCTGTGATCGAGTCCGACACAACGAGCCCAAGTGTGTGAAGTCAGTCCCGAACTGTTGAACCCAGTGAAAGCCCGGAACGAGACGGAGAGGCCAGTGCAAGAGCTGATACGGCGGAACGGTGTTACCGAAGAGATATTTGTACGGTCTTGTGTTACGTGCTGCCAATTGTACAGTATTGGCTGTTATTTATTCAACTATTAAAGTGTTACGTTACTTTGGAGCCCTGAGTTGTCAAGTTCTTTAAGTTGGTCGTGTATGGTGCAGTTTGCAGAGAGCCTGGATAGTGAGATTCGTAACATATAAGGAATATAAGGGGGAGAATGGTTAGCGGACATGGTGAAAAACAAATATATATATCCTGGGAAAATATATAATAAAATATAATATAATATAATATAACATATATATATATACTAGACATATGTTACCCGCGACCCGCGGGTCTTTATTTGCGCATTACTTTCGATATAGTCACTGAGAGTGTTTTGTAAACAATTAAACGAAATAATAACGTAATAAGTAAAGCGAATGTGTCAATGTAAAAATAGTGTGTATCAAATCAAAATAGCTAATAGGCTTCAATCCATTTTTTCTAATTAAAACATTTGCTTGTAATCCTACATATATTTGATTAAAATTTGAGATGAATACACTTAATTTTGTATGTTCATGTGTATAAAGTAGATCTTGAGGTAGACATAGATCTAGATCTAGACTAATCTAGAGTTAAACATTGGCTTTTATAGAGTTCATTCTGTGCTACGCATGCGTGAACTTTTTTGCATGAATGAATATAGGCCTATCTCAATACGGCTACGCAGCTTTAGCGAACAAATGTATTAAAAATGCTTTAGAAAAACAAATTTGAATGTTAAATTGATTAAAATATCAAATGAATGGACAATAATTAGTATGTTTATGTGTTAAAGCATAAAACTATCTTTGCGAAAAGAAGTTTTATCATCTTAGAGTTCAATAAGAGTTTTAGACCTAGGCCTAGGAATAGACTCGGTAGAGAGATGTGTTAATGTGTAACCATTTGGTAATGTCTAATGAAAGAATATTCGCCAGGAAATCTGTAGTCACAGATATCAGGAACTAACTTATGTAAAAAATGCTTTTGGATAATCTTGTGGATTGGATTTTGATGTATGCTAATGATCCTTTCACGTTATTTCTCTTTCGCTACGAAAATAAAATTAGTTTTGAGAAAATGGGTTTACCCGAAGTCGATACATTCTTATCTATTAAAAACGAAAAGAGCGATAGCTTTGTTAAATGAATGGGATTATAAAGTGAACAATTAAATGAAATAATGTTTAGTACGCGATTCATGAATGAATATAGATCTAGGCCTATCTCAACTCGGCTTCGCAGCTTTCGTAAGTGAATGTAGCTTTAGAAAACCAAATTTGAATGTTTATTTGAACAAAATATGAAATGAATGGACTTTAATTAATATGTTTATGTGTTAAAGTATAAAACTATCTGTGCGAAGAGAAGTTTTATCATCTTAGAGTTAAATTAGAGTTTTAGATCTAGGGATGGGATTATAAAGTAAACAATTAAACGAATTAATATTTAGTACGCGATTCATTACGGAATTGTCTAATGAAAGAATGTTCGTCAGGAAATCTGTAATCACAGATATAAGGAACTAATTAATGTAAAAAATGCTTTTGAAAAACAAAATTGAAGGTTAATTTTATTATATAATGAAATCAATGGATCTTCTTTTGTATTTTCATGTGTCAAAGTAAAAAACTATCTGCGCAAGGTGTATTTCTTAAAATTAGATCTAGGTCTAAATCCTTTCTATCTTTTCTCATGTCAACATTGTAGACATGGCCTAGATCCATAAAATACTATAGCTGTAATAGAGTCGGACAACTTTATTTTTTTTTGAGGGTCTTAAGTTTGTTTTAGGGCTACATTACATACACTACGGTCTAAGTTATTACCCAAGGAACATTCCTGCCTAGTTTTATCAAGATTGGTCAAGCGGTTTTGATGTCTATAAGTAACATCCATCCATCCATCCATCCATACATACATACATACATACATACATACACCTCACATTCTACTTTATAATATAGATATGTGTGTGTGTGTGTGCTTTAGAACATTTAGAAAAATGTTGGAGGCTTGTGCATGGTCATCTTTTAAAATTCAGACATTGTCCACTTTTGTTTAGACCCCGTAACTGATCGTAGCATTACTAAACCCTCCATTCAAATATAATTCTTGTTTTCTTCACTGGATGACAGTTGATTCAATCTTCTCTGTACTTCTCTGATTTCTACAGGTCCCTGTTTCCTCAGGAGCTGACTCCCAATGTTGTACAATTGTTCAAACAGACTTGGCAAACCTCCAGAAAGATGTTCAGAACTTGAAGCAACAAGTACGAGTTTAGAGAATGTGTTGTTTTTTTAAAAATGTATTTGTATATTTTTTTAACTTGTTGACTAATTAAGCTGTTGGTCAGGTCAGCGGGTGTTTACTTGTCTTCCGGCTGTCGTTCTAGCTGCGTTTAAATCTTACGAGCGCGTGTGATCCATTTTTAAATAGAAAAAACTTTCCTATTTCTTTGTTTAGTTATTGAAAAGCTGTTGTTGGTATTGCGCAGGCTGTCTCCAAATCTATTGAAAGTTCTATTTTATCTTTGCTTGTATTGTGATCAAAATATGTGCAACAAATTTTGTTATTCTTAAATCGAACTTTTAAAATAACAAATAAAAAGATTCATATAAACACTTAGCATTTTAAGCAGGCCACTGAAACATTAGCCCCCACCCTCTCTTAAAGAAAAACAAAAAGAGATTAAAAACCCCGTTTCAAGTTTAAGTGCAACGGCTACCATGGACGTAGCTAGGAATTTGGGGGCCCGGAGGATTGACCTCTTTGGGGACCCCTTGCATTTTGACATTCAACATCATGACATGAGATAATGTACTTAAGAAATATATAAGCCTACATTCAAATTGGTTCAGTATATCAGTAAAATTAACAAGAAATAATCATTAAGACTATTTTAATGAATAATACCGTTGTTTATTGGTGAAATAATGCACAAGTGACAAATCTCAATTCATATCGCTTCACGTTGTGCTTTCTGTGCAGCAAAGGCATCTATAACATCATCTACATCGATAGTGTCTAGTACTTGTGACTCCACTGGCATTAAAGCCATGCTGCTAAGCTTTTCTTGAGTCATTGTGATCCTGAGATAGTTTTCGATTTACTTAAGCTTTGAGAATGATCTCTCACATGATGCAATGGAAGTGGCCTGAGTTACAAGTATTCGAATAGAGGTTGCAAGGTTTGAGCACTCATCATTACCATATGAAGCCAGCTTCCTCAATATGTCAATTGGTGATTGTGGCACTGGTTTGTTGATAAAAAGTCCTCGTGCATCAATGACATTGAACAAGCGATTTGCCTGTATTTCATCAAACAAGAAAAAGGTAACACAGTTTTTCATCAGCGTGTCATCATCCATAGACTCCAAGAGATGTCTTTGTTCAAGAAGAAATCCAAAGGTGTCCGGTTTTCCAGCCTTTGGTATCTGTCCTTCATCTCCATATGAAGTCTGTCCAGCACTTCTGTTGCAACACGTTTAAATTGCAGTTCTATTGACAGTTCTACATCAGAACTCAACTTCCCATCAAGTCTTTTCTTTCTTCTGGTTGTTTTGATTACAGGGAATCCATAGTATTCACTATCTTTTTGTGCTTTTTCGAAGTATGGGTGATCAGTTTCGTCAATTTCTCATTATTTTGCAGAAAGCATGAAATAGTTTTAATTTCTTCAGCAGCTTCCCTATGTGCACTACTTCTCTCATCAAGAGACATTGTCACTTCTTCGACTGCTGCATCTTTGTATGAATCATCTTATTAGTCATACGTTTCTCCGATACGTTCATGGTCTCATTTGTTTCAGTGTTTTTATCAGGTTTCTTCTTAAGAGGATGATGAAATAAACTACCCTATATACCAAGTTACTTCCTGAGAGTAACAAGGCAATAGTCAGCGCTTCTCCTTGAAATTGAGAGTAACCTCACACGGAAAGTGTTATTAATCTGTGTAGATACATTCAACAGGGGCACTAACTCATATAGCAACGTGAAAAGCAAGATTACATGACAGTGACGCAATATTGATTTTAAAAACAAATTTCGGACACTCATTTGGGGGTCCCCCTCAAATGGGGGCCCGGGAGATCTTCAAATTATCTCCCCTCCTCCCCCACCCTAGCTCCGCCACTGACAGCTACATTTGATCTTTTAAAGCGGCTGTAGGCTTTGTTTGTCAGTCTGAACATGGCGCCCCTGAAGGAAACGTTCGTAAGAGAAGAAGATAAGTTTATTTAGGAAGAAGATAAGTTTATTTAGGAAGAAGATAAGTTTATTTAGGAAGAAGATAAGTTTATTTAGGAAGAAGATAAGTTTATTTAGGAAGAAGATAAGTTTATTTAGGAAGAAGATAAGTTTATTTAGGAAGAAGATAGGTTTATTTAGGAAGAAGATAAGTTTATTTAGGAAGAAGATAAGTTTATTTAGGAAGAAGATTGCACAATAGGTAGCGGCGGCCCTGCATATGGACTTGCACGCTTCTGTTCCGAGAAACTCGTCCACAACATAACCATGACCTTGCACTGCAGGAGCTGCAGAAATCTTAAAATAAACGTAATGCAACAGCTGCTTTATGCTACGTGACAAAAATAAAAAACAACATATATTGATACTTAACAAAATCTATAACTTTACATAGATAGATTTCAACATTCCTTTGTACTCAGTAGATTCCAGTCCTCACTGATGTCCTCAATAAAACCAAGTCAGACCTGAACGCATCACAAGAGTTTGCCGAGTCTTTGCAAGGAGAGAGAGAAGTTACAAAGGCTAGAGACAGAGATGAACAAGACAGAGACACAAAACGCTCACTTGCTCGCTCTTGCAAGGGACGAGATCGCATCTCTCAGAAGAGACCTGACAAACATGAGCTTACCTCTACGTACATGTCAGGCAGCCCTAGGGGTTACGACTGAACAAAATGTCACAACTGGTTAGTGCAGCATTGTAATTATAGGATTTTCAAATCTTAAATACAAGAGAACGCTTTCTAGTTCTCAATATATAAAGGAAAATCTCTGTAACGGATTCTTGTAGGAAATGTCATTTCTTCATCAATAATTTATTATTTAATTGTTTTATTTACTTTTAGTGTGATGATTCATTTTTCGGTTTACCCTTTTAGGCCATGCGATCAATGGGGCAGATGATGTTAAGGTCATCTGTTTCTTTGGCCAACCGTTAACGGGCAGGATTTTATGTGACCAGCACAACGATCAACCGCCTTTACTTTCCCCAACTAAAGTCAGGTACCCATTAGAGTTGGGTGGTCTCACAGTCTAATCTCGAAGTATAAAATTCTAGTCTTCAACTAGATTCGAACCCAGTATCCCAGGCTCGGAAGTCAAGCGCTTAATCACTCAACGACTGCCCGCCCCTTCCAGTTTTCCTTATAACAAAAGCAAATAAATGTCTCCTCATTCTAATACAGCTTCAATGTGTATTGAGAAAGTAATAGTGCGCCAGTCATTTTCTCTTTAATCTCTCCAAATTTTCTCTTTAATCTCTCTAAATTCTCTGTTTAATCTCTCCAAATTTTCTCTTTAATCTCTCTAAATTCTCTCTTTAATCTCTCCAAATTTTCTCTTTAATCTCTCTAAATTCTCTCTTTAATCTCTCCAAATTTCTCTTTAATCTATCCAAATTCCAGGACTAAGAAAATCTCTTGCTTTCACAAAGAAGCATTTTAAACTTGAGAGATTATGTCTCAATAGTTTTCATATGCTTCTTCGTCTTCAGCCCGCTTTCTTCGAGCTAGGCAAAGGCTTAAGATGTTATTTTCATCATCTGTGTAGGCTAAACTTTGAATGAATGGCAGGATTTGAACAGCAGTGGTGAGGATCACTGTCTATTAACTTGTTGTATATCTACACCATCAAGCCAATCAAAGGTCACTTTTTCCTTCTGTACCAACCTAACCATTACAAAAAATTAAATTTTTCTTGTCAAATTGAGTTCGATAAAGTTTAGAAATTAAAATACACAACAACCTCTACAGAAAACTTTCCTTATTTTCTTCTTGCGATCACAACAGCAACACTCGCTCTTTGACCACATGTAGCCTCTGCGTCAGTAAACATCTACCCAAAAAGCAATTTAACTTGTGGTCTTCACGTGTAGCTCACTTACTGGCTCCGGCCTAACTATTATTATTGACGGAAGCAAAGGCGATCAACTGGCTCTTAAATCATTAGGTTTCAGACAGAAGTTGCTGTTAACCTCAGTTGTCTTGGGCTAAACATGAGAAAGGCTTCTGAAGTCAACCCTAACAAAAAAAGAAGAATAAACGTGATCCTTAGGTACATTGCAAACAAAAAAAATAGTGCTACTCTCCTGCAGAACTCGGTGCACCGCTGGTCCTTGACTCTATCGAATACCTGCCATTTCTTCGGACGGATCAGCTGTGTAGGGAACTGCTCGGTGGTCGACAACTTTCAGGTTATAGCTGAAACCCAAACTTACATCTCATTGCTATGATATGCCAACAAATATGAACAGTGTATTATACAGAACAAATCATCTGACCAAACCTCATCGAAATTTCTTCAACGTGAACTGACAGCGGCATAAAATCTTGTAAAACAGAATCTCCTCTAATGTTCGTATACAAATATACTTATCGTTATTGCTATATCTTGGTCAGAGTTGGATATAGCAAAATATGTAGATTACGGTTATAGCTGCATGGTAACATAAAGCACTGTTCTCCTCCTTTCTCTTCCTGCTTATAGACAAGCCAATGTATTGTAACATTTTATATAGCTAGACTATAAGCTTATATATATTTATATATGACTGCACATTTAGTCGTTGTATTAGAGGGAAATAAACAACTGTATCTGACAGATTCTTTAAGTGGAGAGGTTCACCTGTCTTACTGTAGTTTCAACTCAACGGACAGCTGTGGCTACACTAAACTGAGTGGCACGACATCATTTTACTTGCTTCACACAGGAAGTTCCACTTTAACAGGACCTCGGGTTGAACACAGTAAGGGCATTAACACTGGTTAGTGGTTTATCTGACTAGAGTTAAGAGAGAGAGAGAGAGAGAGAGAGAGAGAAAGAAAGAAAGAAAAACTAATAAGCATGAGAAAGACAGAAAAGACATTACATTAATATTGTACTGTTGTTAGAGTGTTAATTTTAGCAGACACCGTAAGGTGAAAGGCCATTATTTATTGGTGTCATCTTTCTGTTAGATATTTTTAGATCACTGTCACAGATGCTATTATAGAATTATTTGTACATTTCACATTTAAAAGAAATATAAACCCTTACTGAGCCTCAGGAATTACCCCACAAATTTAGACCCTTGACAGCACCTCAGGTTTTACCCAAGACGTGATTATGATGTTGCAAATCTATTGGTTGATTTGAAATTAAACAAAAACATTTTTTTTAAAGAGTTAGCGCCAGAGAATTGGCGAGAGTAGAGAGAACGCCAGTCGATAAAATATTTTGATAGTAGTCAGTCGGTCTTCTAAGAGCTCTGTTTTAAAAGTCTTTGTGATATTTTGTGTTGATTGATTTGTAATTTGTACATAAGCTGTACTTACGTTTTATATTTAAATAAAGTTCCAGAGTTTTGTTTTAACAAAGAATCTTTTATTATGATTCTAGATCGTCATTTATTCAACTATTTTTAATTCAAGTAAAATCCCCGGCATCACAACACATTGTGACATTGTGGCATGTGTGTGTTGTGACAATCACAATAGCTAGAAGAGCTCTTTACAATCTGATTTATGGCTTGCAGAGTTTAGATGCAACGGACACTTTTTGACGACTGAAAGAGAATCGCTTTATTCTACACATTTATTGTGCTAGCCAAGCCATGTTTTTTTTTCTTTACAAGATAGGATGGGCCCAATGAATATTTTAGCAAGAATCTTGTTTTAATTGTTGAAACTCAAAAGTAATAAAATGCCAAAGAATCAATTGAGTTATTTGCACTTAAAAATAAACTGAAATACGTATCAGAAGTGTTATTTCAAAGAACTATTTAGCACTTTTATCACAAAAATAAACTCAAAAACTAATAAATAATGAGACTTCTGGACCTAATGACAATGGGCGAAACATAAATAAAGTCAAACGATCAATTTCAAAAATCCTTTGACTTGTTAACTTAAAAAAACAAAATAACAGACTTATATTACTTTTGTTTTTCAAAAAGGGAAAAATTCGTTTTTAATAGATTCTATTTCTCCTTTTATTTTGTTTTTCGATTAAACGTGATATACCGACAGACAGACGGCACAGAACTAGGCAGGGATTTTCATCTTACAGGAATCGATACAAAAAATGCAGATTTTTTTAAAAGTTGGAGACTAGCATTGCCCAATGTTTACACGAAAGGCACGCCACTTTGTATATGGAAGGCACGCCACTGTGTACTAAACTTTGAATAAAAAAAATGAATATCTTCACTTGTACCAGATCTAGTCCTACTATGATAAATTTGATCCAGTTGGAATTTTGTTTTAAAATTAGCTTTTGTGTAGAGCAACTTTCATGCTATTAATTAACACGCTTAGTGTCCAGTCTCTGTTGTAGACCACTGGGAGGACGGGGTAGATGACAGTGACCTAGCAAAGATACTTTACACCTGGTGTGGTGGCTCCTTATGATGCCATCCAAAAATTAAAAAAATAACACGAACTAATCTTAGAAAATACTTTTTCCCTCCTCCCCCCCGCCAAAAAAAAAAAAAAAAAAAAAAGAACAAAAATGGAAACAAAAAGTTTGGACCTGTCTACAAGGATGTGTCACAAACAATTAATACAAAAACATTTATCTTTTTTAAAACAACATAAGAAATAACTTTCTTTAAAATACAAATTTATCCTTTTTACAATTCATAGAGCGATTGTTGTTTTTATTTAAGAACTAATGAATATCTGATAAAAAAAAACAATGGAACATTTTTTACCCCGCCCCATCCCCCCCCCCCCCACCTCAAAAACTTGGGTGGACACGGACTTCAAAAACGGTTCTATCGATTTCATAGAAATTTGATAGTTGATGTACATCATTGGACAAAATGTACTAGCATGCTGAGCACTATGGTAAAACTCGTAGTTTGACTGTTATAAGTATAAAAAGAAATACATTTAAATTTGGCTAGAGGACTAGAAACAATGTATCAAAAACGGACCAAAAGTTCCATTTAAAAAACAAACTTTTATTCATTCTGTAATACAAGACAACAAAATCGTTCTATTGGTTGTATCAAGTATTTGCCTTTTTTGAAAAAGTATTTTTTTTTCATGTTTTTCTTAATTTTCTCTTGTTTTAAAATTACAATTTGATCAATTTATTTTATCAAAGGTTATATCAACTTACTCTGTCTGTCCGTCTGTCTGTCTGTCTGGTAACAAATTGTGCACACGTTATTTCTTCCACACCCAATTTCGGATCAAGCTGAAATTTTGAACTATCATGTCTTTTACCTGACAACACAACAATGAATTCATTAATTATTGGTCATTAATATTTTGTTTGATATCGAAACAAGGCGAATAAATGCTACTTCATGTGAGATGTGGCCGTGTATGCGGATTTATTTCCCTTATTAGATTTGATAATTAATTTTTCTCCCACTTCCTATTCTTGGATCTATTTGAAATTTTGCATAATTATTCATAGTTGATAACAATACACACATGAATTTTAAAAATTATTCAATTTATTAATCGCTTGGTGGTAAGCGTGGTCGAGAGGCTAAGTGCGCTTGTCTTGGATGCCTAGAAGGGGCTCTAGGTTCGACACCCGACTCGGGCAGAGTTGTGTTTACTGAGCGCCTAAAGGCAGCACGGAAAACCAACTCCATTCATCAAATGAGATTGGACCAAAGCGCTCTGAGCATGCTATAAGCATGAAAGTAGCGCTATATAAAAGTTATAATAATAATAATTAAACGTTTTATAAATCAGAAAAGGAGCTGGACCCTGTCATCTTGAGATAAATGACAGCTATTAGTGTTTCATTGTTGAATTTTAAAGTATTCTTTTTTCTTGTGCTTGTTCCTCGCAAGTAGAAACATGTATTTGATTTCACCTGTACAAACCTAGAAATGTTTTCAACTTTAGGAACCTATAAATGTTTTTAATCAGAAGAAATTTTTATACTGACTCCTAAAAGCAACCTATATATTGTTGTGGGCTAATCTAATCTGACTTCATGTTGTGCAATTATTACTTTAACATTAGCCACATAACATTACAAAATAGATAGACTTGATAACAACATTCAGTTCTATAAAATGAGACTTTATTAACCACTGGGAAATCCGTCCAGTCTTTCTAAAACGTCGCTATATCTAACTGCTATTCAACTACTATTCAAAACACAGCCTACTTCTAACATAACGCCATGTTGGTCTCTTGTTCGCCTAAGTCTACTACGTCATTAGTCTGTCTTACTACGTCATTACTTTTACCGTCGCTAAAACTATACACAATATATTTGTCTAACAAAACTAACCTACTCTCTAAACTAGTACATTACAATATGTTTTCACCTGTAGAAACCTATACATGTTTTTACCAGAAGAAACATATAAATGTTTTCCCCTTTAGATACATTTATATGTTTTCACCTTTAGGAACCTAATATCAGGTGACCGAGCCTCGCTCGGATGAATAATTTGTTAAGGAAGGATATATACCCGAAGTCATTTTGAGAATATTTTTGTACCGGGTGGCCGAACCTCGCTCTGTTAAATAATTTTGGAAGATTATATACCCGAAATCATTTTGGGAATATTCTTGTAATTACGAAAATGAACGATCGGATAAAGACTACTAATCTGTTCTGTTAGTTCTAATTGTAGGCCTAATTGTACATGTCGATTAAATTTAAAGTCTTTTAAGTCCTCCTACAGTCTAGACAAACTACAGCTCACGTCCGTCTTATAGTTTTACTATCCATCTTTTGCGTAAAACTATTGTAGGCTTACTATTATTGGCTTGGAAGAAAGTCTTTGCAATGTAACTTCTCTACGTTATAGGGTAAAACATGCACTTAGTGACAAAGTAAAATGGCGCATTTTTTCTTATTAGACTTAAATCATGGCATTAGTTTTCTAAAGAAACGTTTCCGTGGGGCACCTCTGTTACGCCAAACAATATGCTCGTTACCCATACGGGATACGTGCCCTGCCCAGCCTGACTGTCGGACTATAGGAAGTTCATACCGGCTTTTACCATCCATCCATCCTAGTGGTGCTATGGCCTGCTTTTACACATCCATCCATTCAGATCTCTCCTGGCCCTAACTCCAAGCTTTTTACCGAAGTTTATAGTTAAATGAAAAGAGGCTGCAGTGTACGCAAACTCGTTGACCGCTAGATGGATATCATGTTTAGTGTGAGCAAGTAAGGCGTAAAGAAGCTGTGTTATGACCATTTCCTTTGTTTTGGTACAGGAGAGGTAGACACTGAAGCATGAACACATGGTAATAATTCACCAGCAAAATAATAATAATAATAAGGCTTGTCTTAGAGTCCGAAAATTAATGAGGATTGCAGCTGTGACCTACATATCTTGCCACAACCAGGGCAAGCATAACCATTGTCCGTGATGCTCGATTAAGATTTTCTTTTAGCGTCTGCGTCTGTCCTCGGCAGCAAATTTTCTTTTGGTCTCAAATGTGTATCCGCGGCCTTTGTATAGAGGGAATTCTTTAAGTCCGACAGTTACGCTGGACAGAACAGTATCCTGTATGGGAGACGAATCTCAGACGAACGCATGCCAAAGGCAGTCTTTTTTGGTCAGATAAAAAGTGATCGACGTAACACTGAAACCCTTAAAAG
Organism: Biomphalaria glabrata; assembly: GCF_947242115.1. Taxonomy (NCBI): domain Eukaryota; kingdom Metazoa; phylum Mollusca; class Gastropoda; family Planorbidae; genus Biomphalaria; species Biomphalaria glabrata. Next base: position 17,824,862 of record NC_074718.1, on the reverse strand, counting down.
ACCAGCTTATGGCGCAAACTTGACTTAGCTGACATAGAAGAGAGCACCTGATTGAATGGGGCCTCAGGACGAGACAGCTGGAGGTCACCAGCAAAATAAACAACAAAGTAAAAGGTATCTACACCGCTCTACACAATTAAAGTGTAAACAACTTATTAAGCACTTAAAACACAATAACTAATCATATATCGGCACATTTAATTTCATTACTTTTCTTTCATAGTTCTATAATATATCAATCTACAATAAGATGGTGCGCAAATGTTTAATTAGGTCTATTGATCCTTTAAAACTCGTTATTGTTTGCAAAGAAATAATTTAGTGTTCTGCGATAAGCCTAGTGACGTAAGCAGCGTTTTTCCCGTTTACGTCATGGAAATTTTTCATTCATAAAACATTCTAGCCAAAATTAATTTTTCGATAATGAGGCATTTTCAAACCGATATAACGGTCGACCTCGAGTTTTCCCGATGTGGCCAATGAGTTGAGAATTTTTTTCTCACTAATATGCACATACCTTGAAATTTTAAAGAAAATCATTAGAGCCGTTTTTGAAAAAAAATTTATATATATATATATATATATATATATATATATATATAAATCCTATACTCTTAAGCGAGCAATTCTTGTATGTATGTATATATATATATATATATATATATATATATATATATATATATATATATATATAAATTTTATTTAAAAAACGGCTCTAACGATTTTCTTTAAAATTTCAAGGTATGTGCATATTAGTGAGAAAAAAATTCTCAACTCATTGGCCACATCGGGAAAACTCGAGGTCGACCGTTATATCGGTTTGAAAATGCCTCATTATCGAAAAATTAATTTTGGCTAGAATGTTTTATGAATGAAAAATTTCCATGACGTAAACGGGAAAAACGCTGCTTACGTCACTAGGCTTACCGCAGTATACTAAAATATTTCTTTGCAAACAATAACGAGTTTTAAAGAATCAATAGACCTAATGAAACATTTGCGCACCATCTTATTGTAGATTGATTTATTAAAGAACTATGAAAGAAAAGTAATGAAATTAAATGTGCCGATATATGATCAGTTATTGTGTTTTAAGTGCTTAATAAGTTGTTTACACTTTAATTGTGTAGAGCGGTGTAGATACCTTTTACTTTGTTGTTTATTTTGCTGGTGACCTCCAGCTGTCCTGAGACCCATGCAATCAGGTGCTCTCTTCTATGTCAGCTAAGTCAAGTTTGCGCCATAAGCTGGTCTTTTAAGGGTTTCGGTGTTACGTCAACCACTTTTTAGCTGACCAAAAAAGACTGCCTTTGGCATGCGTTCGTCTGAGATTCGTCTCCCATACAGGATACTGCTCTGTCCAGCGTAACTGTCGGACTTAAAGAATTCCCTCTATACAAAGGCCGCGGATACACATTTGAGACCAAAAGAAAATTTGCTGCCGAGGACAGACGCAGACGCTAAAAGAAAATCTTAATCGAGCACCGCGGACAATGGTTATGCTTGCCCTGGATGTGGCAAGATATGTAGGTCACAGCTGCAATCCTCATTAATTTTCGGACTCTAAGACAAGCCTTATTATTATTATTATTTTGCTGGTGAATTATTACCATGTGTTCATGCTTCAGTGTCTACCTCTCCTGTACCAAAACAAAGGAAATGGTCATAACACAACTTCTTTACGCCTTACTTGCTCACACTAAACATGATATCCATCTAGCGGTCAACGAGTTTGCGTACACTGCAGCCTCTTTTGATTTAACTATAAACTTCGGTAAAAATCTTGGAGTTAGGGCCAGGAGAGATCTGAATGGATGGATGTGTAAAAGCAGGCCATAGCACCACTAAGATGGATGGATGGTAAAAGCCGGTATGAACTTCCTATAGTCCGACAGTCAGGCTGGGCAGGGCACGTATCCCGTATGGGTAACGAGCATATTGTTTGGCGTAACAGAGGTGCCCCACGGAAACGTTTCTTTAGAAAACTAATGCCATGATTTAAGTCTAATAAGAAAAAATGCGCCATTTTACTTTGTCACTAAGTGCATGTTTTACCCTATAACGTAGAGAAGTTACATTGCAAAGACTTTCTTCCAAGCCAATAATAGTAAGCCTACAATAGTTTTACGCAAAAGATGGATAGTAAAACTATAAGACGGACGTGAGCTGTAGTTTGTCTAGACTGTAGGAGGACTTAAAAGACTTTAAATTTAATCGACATGTACAATTAGGCCTACATTTAGAACTAACAGAACAGATTAGTAGTCTTTATCCGATCGTTCATTTTCGTAATTACAAGAATATTCCCAAAATGATTTCGGGTATATAACCTTCCAAAATTATTTAACAGAGCGAGGTTCGGCCACCTGGTACAAAAATATTCTCAAAATGACTTCGGGTATATATCCTTCCTTAACAAATTATTCATCCGAGCGAGGCTCGGTCACCTGATATTATATATACATACATACAAGAATTGCTCGCTTAAGAGTATAGGATATGGGCCTAAACATAACAAAAAGATCTCGATGGATACCGGACTTTACTTGGCCACTATTGAAAGCAGCCAGTTTCAACCGGTCTATGGCTACTGTATCTATTTTTGGTACTCCATGAGAGGAAGTGACGTCAGACAACTGGATGTTAATATACGAGTAAGTTGAATAAACGAATCAAGAGACTTAGTAAATAGACTTTAAAGATTCTTCCCATTATTTCTACATCTTTATTTATTGTGACTTGTAGATTGGAGGAGGTACTGGCTACCCCGTCTGGTCCAGGTCTGGAGATCAAAAAGTAGACTGGTTGCTTGGTCAAGTTGACCTAGACAGTGAGTACACCTCACTTCCATTCAAGGTCAGTTCACACTATTGTGTTGTGTGTGTGTGTGTGCATATATTTAACTCTAACACCTAGAAGGTTTATTTTTTTATTTAACAACTAGATTGACTGGTTGATGGGCCGGATCAGTGCAGTGGTATTTTAGTCTAGGAACTTAGCGAGATGGGAGCTTGCACGTGATGTACACCATTACATATGCACAAATTTCCATATCAACACTTATGTTAAAACCATTTTTATTGAGCATATTGTCGTGGGTTACACGAAGCTTTGGCACAGCCGTTTTGGCGTAACCATTTTAACGCAGTTGTTTTTACATTAACAGTCATTTACGCGATACGTTCTGGTAGTACTCTACTAAAAGAAATTTTTTTTTATTTCACTAGACTAAAGAATATTTATAATATTGATTTCCCCATCTCTTATAGGGAAAATATAATTTCTTAATTTTGACTCTTTTCATGATCGCATGCTATGAACTATTGATGGCTGCCTAAGTAAAGTTCCCAATTTTGATCTTGTGATCTATGGGGCAGATGATGTAAAGGTCATCTGTTACTGTGGCCCACGGTTAACAAAGGTGTCATGTAGCCAAATTAAATAATTATGACTGACCAAACTAATTGATACAATTGCATTAAATAAATACGTATTTTTTAAAAATATTTTTTATTTTGTTCTTGTTTAGGGTTAGGGTTAAAGTTCATTTTCTCGTTCCAGATTTTATTAGCCGAGACGACAGTGATAGTGTTCTAGTGATCGGTGGCTCTGGCCCGTTATGTACGGTGACTGGTTAGTTCATCCCCTTGTCATTTCATCCCGGTCATTTCATCATTGGTCACTTCATTTCCGGTCACTTCATTCCCGGTCATTTCATCCTCAAATAACTATTTTCTTTAAGTCATTTTGTAATTGTGTTGTTAAGGGGTTGACTTTAAGAACTCATTTAATCTAATATATAAAAAAAGTTTATTTAGAATTGTTTCTTTGATACTTTGGACATTTGTTTATAATGTTTACAGTGTTTTCAATCCTCTCTCCATACCTGTTGAGAAATGAAAGAATATATATATATGGCTCCTTTTGTCTCGAAAGGCAATGGATGCGCCCAAAAGAGTCACTGGTTTTGGCTTAATCTTGAGACGGGGCAGAATCTGGTGTGGCTAATCAAGCCAATTCTAGAACGGCAGACTTTGCCACAATTCGTACATATGTATGCCTCTGATTTAGGGCTAGCAGACAGGGCAGCTTTCTTTTTATCCCTCTTGATTAAAGCCGCTTCAATTCTTTTGTTCTCAGCAAGGGTTGTCCCAGCACGCACAGTCTGTCTCCATGCACTCCGGTCTTTGGCTATGTTTTCCCACATACTTTCGCTGATGCCTGAGGCTCTCATGTCTCGCTTGCAGACATTTCTATATGTTAGTCTTGGGCGGCCCTTGGGTCTGACTCCTTCCACAAGTTCAGCATATAAGATATCTTTCGGGATTCTGCCATCTGGCATGCGGGTGACATGTCCGAGCCAGCGTAATCTTCTTTGTGTCAGGAGAGCATACATGCTGTTCATATTGGCCAATCTTAAAACTTCCTGATTGGAGACATGGTCCCTCCAAGAGATGCCCATTATGCGTCTCAGGCAGCGCAAGTGGAAACTATTCAATCTGTGCTCTTGGTACATGTATGTTGACCAGCTCTCACTGCCATAAAGGAGAGTGCTCACAACACAGGCGTTGTAGACTAGGATTTTGGTCGCTGTGGTCAATTTACCATTTTCCCAGACGCGCTTGGAGAGTTTTGCCAATGCTGTGGTAGCTTTTCCTATCCTTTTTGTCAGCTCGATGTCTAAGTCTAGGTTACTGACAATTGTTGAACCCAAGTAGGTAAATTCCTGCACCACTGAAAGGGTGTGGTTCCCAATTTGTATTATAGGTATTTCTGCGACGTCTTGTGCCAGAATTTCGGTCTTGGAGAGACTTATAGTAAGGCTAAACTCTTGACAAGCAGCTGCTAAGGCGTTCACTAGCTTCTGTAGACCTCCTTGTGAGTGAGATACGAGTGCCGCGTCATCGGCAAACAGCAGCTCCCTTATCAAGATACGACGCCTTTTCGTTTTGGCTTTAAGACGTGCCAGGTTAAAGAGCCTTCCATCGGATCTGCTATGGATGTATATTCCGTCTTCCAGGGATTTAAAAGCACTGGACAGTACGACTGAGAAGAAGATGCCAAATAGTGTAGGGGCCAGTACACATCCTTGTTTGACACCGCTCTTAATGGAGAATGGCCTGGAGGAAGAACTTTCAAACTGAACGGTGCCCTGCATATTTTCGTGAAAAGCTGACACTAGTTTTCTTAACTTATTTGGGCAGCCAATTCTCTCTAGTACAGCAAACAGACCGCTTCTGCTAACAAGGTCAAAGGCCTTGGTCAAATCAATAAATGCTATGAAGAGGGGCTGATTTTGTTCTCTGCTCTTCTCCTGTAGCTGCCGAAGAGAGAAAATCATATCTGTTGTAGATCTACCTGCCCTAAAGCCACACTGCGACTCTGGATAAACACGATCTGCCAGGATCTGTAATCGCTTTAGTAATACTCTAGCAAAAGCCTTTCCGACTATGCTAAGCAGTGAGATGCCTCTGTAATTGTTACAATCAGAGCGGTCGCCTTTATTTTTATAAATTGTAACAATGTTGGAGTCTTTCAATTCCTGGGGGACCATTCCTTGTTCCCAGCACAAGCTTAGCAGTTCATGGAGTGGTTTGATTAGGGCATGTTTTCCAGCCTTAATTACTTCAGCAGGAATGCCATCTCCTCCGGGTGTTTTCCCATGTGCAAGCATGTCAATGGCAATGCTCAGCTCCTTTACTGAGGGCGTTTCGTCTAATTCCGTCAAAACTGGAAGTGATGGGAAGTTGGAAACAGCATTTGGTGAGATGGCGTTTTCAATCTGGTAGAGTTCTGCATAGTGATCAACCCATCGTTCCATTTGCAGCGCACGATCGCTGATGATTGAGCCATCTTTTGACTTGAGCGGAGCACACTTGCTGGTGTGAGGTCCAAAGGCTTTTCTCATGCCCTCATATAGTCCTCTTATGTTACCACAGTCGGCACAAGATTGAATATCTTCGCATAGCTCCTGCCAGTATTTGTTAGCACATTGTCTCGCTACTCTTTGGGCATTGTTACGTGCAGCTCTGAGCCTTTTTAAGTTGCTTGGGGTGGGATCCTTCTTGTAGATTAGCATGGCTGCTCTCTTGTACGTAGTGGCAGTTTCCATTTCTGGTAGACTAGCTTCAAACCAGTCTTCGCTTTTCTTGGTTTTGTTTCCAAAGACCAGTGATGATGTTTGGTAGATTGTATCACGCATAAACGTCCAGCTTTTTTCTACCTCAGTCACAGAGAAGTTTTTAAAAGCTTCCTCTAATTTGTTCTCAAATTCGGTGCAAAGAACAGGATTTTTTGTGCTAGTAGTATTCAGGCGTGATTTTCTTTTTCCCTGTGATGTGTGGATCTTAGTTGGCAGCAGTCTTGTCCGGCAGGACACTAAAGTATGATCAGTATCACAATCCGCGCTTTGGTAGCTACGTGTCAGCAGTATATTTCCAATGTCCTTTTTTCGTGTCAGTATCATATCCAGCTGGTGCCAGTGCCCAGACCTAGGGTGCCTCCATGAGACACAGTGCTGTGGTTTTGTTTTGAAGTATGTGTTGGTAATGCAGAGCTTATGGTATGTGCAGAATTCAAGCAGTCTTTGTCCGTTCTCATTCATCTTTCCGATTCCAAAAAGCCCAAGACAGTCTGGCCAGGTAGTGTGATCTGATCCTACTCTGGCATTGAAGTCACCTAGAAGGATCATATGTTCTTTTTGAGGAATGTTTGCAATGGCTTCTTTAAGGTCTTCATAGAACTTGTTTTTGTCCTCCTGAAGCGAGCTTAGTGTGGGGGCATAGGCACTAATTAGAGTGACTTTTCCAGATGCTGTCATCATACTTATGCTTAGTAGCCGTTCCGAGCCACCAACTGGAGGGACTATCATGGGAAGAAGACTGTTCTTGACAGCAAAGACCACACCATGTATTAGAGTCTCATCCTGTGCTTTCCCTTTCCAAAAGAAAGTGTAGTCAGTCTCGCGGAGCATGCCGTTTTCGGCCAGTCGGGTTTCTTGCAGGGCTGCAATGTCGATATGTAGCCTTTTTAGCTCGTTGTTTATAACTGCCGTCTTCCTTGCATCGTCGATCTGCCTTAGATCATCAGTGAGACCAGGACACATTGTCCTGACATTCCAAGTGGCCAGTCGCATGACAGGGATTTTCTTTTTCAGTTTAATTTTTCTTCATTTGTTGCTTGGTGCAAGTTTCCAGCCTACTTGTCGTTTTAAACTAAGCTCTAAGCACCCATTAGAGCAGGCAGGCTGTGGCGGATCAGCACCTAACTGACTGGGGGCTGCCCAGGTTGAGACGGGCGGTAGCTGATCAGTGAGGCGCGAAGACCTCTCCCACCGTCAGAGACAACCCGTGGCGTCCATACATTACGCCAATCAAGTTGGACTTACAACCCGTAACTGTTGTCTCCCGTGTTGTTTTAGCCGCTTTGCAGCAGCACCAGAGTTTCCTCTCCGGGGCGCATTCCTGGGCCTTGGATAAAGGGGTCATGGGTGGCCCATGCGTCATGATCCCTCTCTCGACCTTGCTGATGTGATCCAAAGGAACGCATCGCATTACATTTGGCACCAACTCAGTTGCAGAAGCTGCCGGAGGGAATTTCGCAGCTGATACTCCCAACGCCTAAGGGGCTTCACTCCTGATTTCTCCTCGAGGTTGTCTCCTGAAGCCTCATTACCGCAAGGCAGTGAGGGTTTGAAGTCAGAGTACCCCTCTCCTAGATGAACTGCCTTACTAGGCTGACGAGCTCCATCTGCCCGAAGCTCCCGGTTTTGTGGCGCCAGGTATCCGCCTTCACCCCTTCACCTGTTAGTAAGAGCAGTTTCGCCGGGCTTAATATCTAAGCCACACGAGCAGGCCAGGTGCTGGACTTAGTTGTCAGAGGCTATTTGAGACGCATGCCATTAGGAGTATTTTATAGACAATGGGAGCTTAACCCCATTGACACCCCTGGCCATGACAACCTTTGAAATGAAAGAATAAATGTCAATAAATAAATACATTGTAAACCGGGGATTGTATTGGTAGATATTTTGTTTCTATTTCATGTAGGAATGTCAATATTATCCAGCGCATATTGCAGGATGTAATGATCAAAGGTCAAGGTGTTGCATGAGAGTCGAGAACGATTGGAATACTTATGGTCAAGCCGCTGATATCTCCTGAAGACCATCTGTCACTTTATTTTTGTCAATCGTTCTTTCTTGAATATAAACTTGTCATCTCACACCAAGATAGAACGTTTTATTTATTCGAAGAAACGCTGACTCCTAGAAATATACAACGCTAGCCAAACAATGGCAAGTACAGTAATAGGAATCAATGGATCGTCGTCTGTACTTTCTATCAAAAACCTATGTTATTATTTTAACATTTTCTCTCTATATATATAATTGTTACATTTGTATATTTTTAATAACATTTTATTCGATTCTTATTTAATGTGTCATTCTTTTAGTCACGTAACTGAAAATAAATATATGATTTATATTATTTTTGATGGATTAGAGGATGAAATGACCAGGGGATGAAATGACCAGGGCATGAAATGACCAGGAATCATAGGCCTAATGTACATGTATTAGATCGGTTCAAGAGTGGATAAACCTCTTAGTGTTAGCAAGGTGTGGTTAGTCTAAAGACCATGCTATTTGGTGAGTTAGGTCATCTACATGGATCTCGTTTCTAGCTAAATGTGGCTACATGAATAGACCCTGACGATACGTGTGGCTACCTGAATTGATCATGTCATCAACTTGAATAGATTATGCCATTAGCTAAGTGTGGCTACCTATATAGACCAGGCATGTAAATTACTTGAATGCTTACACATTGGTAGTTTGGTAGAAATGTCTTACGACACAAATGCAGCGCAGCGTTCCATTAGGAACTGAATACAACTCTTTGTTTCTTGTTCTTTAGCTTGACTTTGTTGCTACAACCAATGCCTACAGAGTGTACAACTCTTTGTTTCTTGTTCTTTAGCTTGACTTTGTTGCTACAACCAATGCCTACAGAGTGTACAACTCTTTGTTTCTTGTTCTTTAGCTTGACTTTGTTGTTACAACCAATGCCTACAGAGTGTACAACTCTTTGTTTCTTGTTCTTTAGCGCGACTTTGTTGCTACAACCAATGCCTACAGAGTGTACAACTCTTTGTTTCTTGTTCTTTAGCTTGACTTTGTTGCTACAACCAATGCCTACAGAGTGTAAAACTCTTTGTTTCTTGTTCTTTAGCTTGACTTTGTTGCTACAACCAATGCCTACAGAGTGTACAACTCTTTGTTTCTTGTTCTTTAGCTTGACTTTGTTGCTACAACCAATGCCTACAAAGTGTACAACTCTTTGTTTCTTGTTCTTTAGCGCGACTTTGTGGCTACAACCAATGCCTAAAGAGTGTACAACTTCGGGAACACTGTCTCATACTATATCAACTCAGATATTGGCATTGATGACGTCTATGTGTATAACACGTCCTGTGCAAGTAAGTAGAAGACGTCTTCTTGTCGGCGCTATTTTGTGGGCGCTATTTTGTCGGCGCTATTTTGTCGGCGCTATTTTGTCCTGGAATCGTGTTTGTTTGTAATAAGTTATTTATTAAATAATGTATACATTGATCGTGAACACGCGCAAAACTAATTGACTCAAAATATATCTAGACATCTCCTCAACGAAATCACCAGGAACTACCAGACAGTTTAAATAGCCAATCGCTGGGTGGACTTAGAGGCGTCCTAAGAATTTCCAAAATTAGTAATCTCGTTCTTCACTGAGATTTGAACCCTTGTCCCCTTGGTTCGAAAGCCAAGAATATTCTCACGTCCCCGCTTTCACGAGTATACTTTATAAAAAAATATTTCTAAAGAAACCTTATTCACCTTGACCACACTCTGTTTTGAAGTTTATTCAGCCTGGTAGCTTATAAATGAGAAATGATATTCTAGATTCCATGGACCGTGTCTATGTTACTAATGAGTGTTAAGATCTGAACTTGTTCTTCTCCAAATTTACCAAAGTGCCCACCAACGGCTGTCAAGCACACACTGAATAACGTCACTTCCTGTTACACGTTACACGCTACGCCAATGACGTGGGCGGAGGCCTATGACGTCTGCAGACGCGAGGGGTCAACATCAGCCCTTATCAGTATCGAGACAGAAGTGGAACAAAGGTTCCTTGTCAGCCAAATTATCCAAGACCCAGGTAGATTATCAAAGTAATTTTGTTTTTAATGCAGCGGGATAATTAATCAGAAAATATGCCGCATATTGTTAAACTAAGTTTCGATTGCCAACATAGCATTAATAACAGGGTATATCCTTGGATTTTTGTAATTTTTCTTCCGAAGATGTCCAGGGAAGTCTTTTGTGTGGTCGACTTGAGGTGTTCCCATTTTTCAGTAGCTTTGAGTTTTCAGAAGCATTTTGTAGTCGTGTTCGAAAATTCCGCAAACTGTATCTGGAGTTCAGGGTGGCACATCTTGCGTTCATCAGATTGGTGTGGTGGATTTTTTAGGGAGTAGATTGATCTCACAACATACCAAGAACAGTCTGCACTGTGATAAGACCTAATAAGCTTGACAAATTTTAAGCAATTAATTAGATCTAATTGATGCCAGTGTTTGGAGTGAGGATGCCGCCAAGATACTCTGTGCTGTGGCTTAGTCTAGAAATAGGTATTAGTGACACAGAGAGAGTGTAGTGACCAAACCTCGAGGAGCCTCTGTCCCATGGGCGTAGCCATGAGGGATGGGGTTCTTGGGGTTAACCCCCCCCCCCCAGAAATGAAATGAGTTTAAAATCTCCCTACAGAAAGTTTTGAGGTTGAAAACCTCCTCTTCAAGACTATTCTAAAGCAAACTACAGTAACCAAATTCTATGAGCGTAGCTAAGGGGGTTTTGAGTTTGTTTAAAAAAAAGATCCAGAGGTTTTTTTTAGTTTGAAACCCCCCAACAGATGTTTTTGACAATTAAACTTCCCTTTTCGATATAAAATCTAAAGCAAACTACAGTCACCAAATTCCAAGAGCGGAGCCATGATAGGTTACACATTTTTACCATTAATAAAGTGCTGAACTGGGAGTCGACCACTTAGTGACATTGTGACAGAGAGTCGCATGAGGTTTGCGGGACATGTTCTCTGACAAAATGAATTACGCAAAGCAGGAGTTGCGATGACATGGGGAAACAGGGATTTCCTTGTACAACTTGGCGCCACTTTTCATGGAGGACCTCAGAGCGGTGGACACTAGGTGGAGACAGCTTTCTGTCCAATGCGCCGAACGACGCGGAAGGATCTAAGTCCTAAGTAAGAACAGCAGATTAGGTTTTTGAACTAACATTTTTTATTAGCAGTATAATGCACTGTAGATACCTCAGAATATGCTTTTTTTGTTTTAAATACCGGAAAAAGTGCATGACGGCGGGGCGGGGGAGCTCTCAGCACACAGACCCCAGTGCTGGCAAGAACGGGGTGCTTAGAGGTTTTCCACTAACTCCAGGAAGAAAGTATTCTAGGGTAGAGTGAACGTCTTCCGAAAGAATGAAGGGTCAGAATGTAATAAAGATTAGTTATGCACAAACACACACACACACATTTACTTTTCCGACACCGAATTGTCCAATACAGTTTGCCTACTTCTTGCTCTAGCTATCCTAAATAGCTTTATATTTTCCTGGAAGGATTCCTTATAAATGCAGCCAGTCGTTTTTTTCCTATTGCAAATAGCACTTTTGCAAGCTGAATCAAACCATGGTTTTCTAGGCCGTTTTGGATTTCAGGAGGTTAGGGGTACAATTTTTCTGGCTATATCAAGTAGCTTGCTAGCAAAGGTATCAGCTAGACTCTTTTCATTTAGGATATTGTCTGTGATATTCTCGGAGCATCTTTTTTGGAATTGTTCCCAATCAGCTTTATTCAGCTTCCACCGCTGAGGTCGTCCCAATGAGGGGAGATTGTTAGTAATGATGATTGGAAAGTGATTACTTTCCCATAGATAATTGCTTACTCACCACTTAAAATCGTCCAGAAGTCCAGGGACGCATACGGTGAGGTCAATGCACGTGAGAGATCCAGTTCCTGGATGCAATTAGGTCGGTGATGCATCATTAAGTATGCTTAAATCATGTTGGAGGAAGATATCCCCCAGCATACGACCTCTTGTGTCAGTGTTGTTGGATCCCCACATAGTGCTAAGGGGGTTGAAATCCCCAAGGATTATGTAGGCCGAGGGAGTTGTTTTCTGAGGTCCTCTATGTCTCTTGGGTTTAATGGAGCGCCTGGAAGTAGATACAGGTTGCAGCAAGAGGTAACCTTATGTAGGGTTATCCTAGCTGCTACGGCCTGTAGTGTGGTCTGTAGTTCTACCCTATACTTCACAAAGATACAAACTCCACCTGATGCTCTCCTCAACAGTCCTGCTGTAAGTGCTGTAGCTTCGGAAACTGATGTTGTCTTTCAGAAATGTTTCCTCTAAGACGACAGCTACAGAAGTCTCTTATGTAGGGTTATCCTAGCTGCTACGGCCTGTGGTGTGGTCTGTAGTTCTACCCTATACTTCACAAAGATACAGACTCCACCTGATGCTCTCCTCAACAGTCCTGCTGTAAGTGCTGTAGCTTCGGAAACTGATGTTGTCTTTCAGAAATGTTTCCTCTAAGACGACAGCTACAGAAGTCTCTTTGGAGGTGTGTTCTTTGGGGGTGTTTTCTTCTGAGTTGGAGTAGGAGGAGGGGTAGGTGGGGTCAATGTGTCCGTCTGTGTGGCAATGGATTTTCCTATCTTAACCACAACTTGGGTGTATGTTTTTGTCAGGCCAAATTGGCCCTTGGGTAGGGCCAATACAGCCAATTTTGCCTGGCTAAAGATACATCGATTTCTTGCCTTGTACTCCTGAACGGCAACCTTCTGTTTCCATACAGGGCAGTCCTTGGAGTAAGCTGAAAGGCCAGCGTGACAGTTCGGGCTTTTGAACACAGATTCTTCGCAGAAACCCATCATAGTGTATCTTACTATCAACTTCTACAAGAAGTTCTGATGACTTATGCAGCTTGGATACACTCTTGGGCTCTCCCACTACTGACTTAAGTCCCTTGTAGATGAGAAAAGGGCTCATCTTTGTCAGGCTTTTCCCCTCTTCTGTGCACCTGACCACCAGAAATGATGGCCAGGTAGTACAGCTTCTTGTGGCCTCCTCCTTTTTCGCCTCTATTCTTCGCCTTTTGGCAAGTAGTTTTTTGGGTGTTTCTTTCCCATGGACATCAGTAATAATTTGGCACTTGTGCTCCCCACCCGCCATCGAGTTTAACAAGGGGATGGGCCATTCTGATGTTCAGAATGAGCCCGCCAGGGCTACACTGGTGCTATACTCATGTGTCCAATACAGCTGCTCCCTGATTGACCCTCCCGCCACTGCCCTCCTGCATATGTCGATGACCTATGCTTTTAGCTCAGCGTTGATCCAGGGCAGGCTATCTGGGTCTCAGGTCTAGAGGAACTTGAAGCCAAAATACTGTATTGTGGTAGTTTATACTCGGATAGACACCTACTCAAATACCAGGATCTCTTATCCCCCATTACCCGTCGCAGTCCACGGTCTAAAACGCAGGGAGATTTTAAAGGTAAGGAAACAGAGTGATGATTAGTGAAGTCGGACTGAGAAAAAAGAGAAGGCAGACACAATGATAGAAAAGAAGTAGGGCACTTTTGAGCTCCAAAAGTGCTAAGGAAAGAGGAGCGCAGTTTAACGTCATGTCTCGAGACGGCTCAAAGACATACTTTTATTTTCTCTCCATACACCGTATTGTGTATATATATGTACGTTGATCACAATAAAACTTTTGTTTTTACCTATTGTATAGAAGTTTCTCACTGCTTTACGTTTTTATATTCGGATTTCAATGTTAAAATAAACAACTTGATATTTCAAACAGCTTTATCTGTGGTGGGACAAAATGGTTTCTACACAAGCGGAAGTGACGTCGGGAATGAGCACAGCTTTAAGTGGACAGACACATGCATCCCTCAGTCACTTGGTCAGCCGGTTGGCACGCTGGTCAGCCTAATAACGTAGGTGGCAACCAGAACTGCTTGTTGATGCAGTACCCAGCTGATGACTACAAGTGGGGCGATATAGAGTGTGACAGCAAGCATCCTTTTATTTGTGAAGTCTACTACCAAGTTTAAGTTTTGTATAGAGTTTAATAACAAGCACCCTTTTATTTGTGAAGTGTACTAACATACCAAAGTTTTGTATAGAATTTAATAACAAGCATCCTTTTATTTGTGAAGTGTACTAACGGACCAAAGTTTTGTATAGAATTTAATAACAAGCATCCTTTTATTTGTGAAGTGTACTAACGGACCAAATGGTCCACAATGGTCTCTTGTATACAGTTTGATAACAAGCATCCTTTTAATTATAATCATCCTACTAATTATAATCACATTTGTATAGAGTTTGATCACAAGCATCGTTTTATTTGTGAAGTCTACTGTGAGGTTTAATTTTTGTAAAGAATGTAATACCAAGTCTCTTTTTGTTGTATATTTAAAAATAAAAATACAACCTACTTCTGATTGATTTCCAAGGCTTTTTTTAAATCTACTTTTTACGGACATCAACGAAAACATTTAAAAAAAACATAAAAAAAAACAAATTAGGAATGATGAGCATCCATGCCCACTGTATGGTACATTTAGTCCAAACCTTTTATGTTTATTTTAATGTAGCATTTAGTGTCAAGAGGCTAAATGTAGGTATATAAAGGGAGTTAAAAAGTCAGTCAGTCGTTGAAGTAGTTCTAGTTAGAAATGTTGCTTTTTCTTTTACAATAAAGTGTTGTTTTTTTGTATAAAATAGTTTCCATCACTACAAATTGTGTTTTAAATAAGCAAGTTGTTCCAGCGTGTAAATAGATCAGCTGCAATGTAACGGGTCTCAACTTGTACATCATTAGTGCTTCTTATCGGCCCTTTAAATCAAGGCACGTATGTGTGTAGTATGTTTGACCAACTCTAAGGTGGATCCCTCTAGTGGTGTAACATAGGCTGACAATGGGTCACGAATGCATTCCATTTTCCTAAGGGTAACAAATGTATTTTCATTGTGGCTCTAACATTTTCTGCTCTATAAAACGCCAAGCATTAATTTGGTACTTTCGTTTTTTGTTATAATTATACATATATTGTTAGGAAATTAATGACAATGAACAAAAAATAAAACTCCATACTAGCAATTGATCTCAATTTTCTTATGTCCGAATAGGTTGTACATCGTTATGTTAACTAACACAAAATTGTTCCAGACTTCGTTATTTTTGTTCAGCATTCTCCATACTATAAGAAGGCTGCTCACATCAAATATATTTAGATTTGTAAATCGAGGAAAATCTGTCGCTATCTGGACTTTTGTGATAAATAGATTTGGATTTATAATAGCTTTCTGTAAGATTACCATACGCAACTTATTCATCTTAAATCTACATAATTAATTTTTCATTGATTTTAGCCTTGTTCACAAAAAACGTTTATTTCTTAACTACATACTAGACATGGACACTCACAGCATCGCTTGTTGACTGCAATACGAAACAAACGTTGAAGAGTTCAAACTATCTGCAAATCATTGGATGCTATCAGTCATGTCAAAAGACCTTTCATTTGAAACACTTTAATATTGACATGTTCAGTGCTTCACAATGATAACAAAGAAGGTACATAATTAACTTAATGCAGAGGCGAAGTTAGCAGTTACACCTTTTTTTTTTTACAACGCTTGTATGAACTCACTCTGTCTGTCTGTCTGTCTGGTAAAAAGTTTGAATGAATACGTTATTTCTTCAACACCCGATCGCTGATCAAGTTGAAATTTTACAAATTTATTTTTGTACTTGACAAAAAAAAAAGATAAGTCCTATATACTTTGTGTGGAGAATTATGTCGCTGGTTTAAAGTTTGAAACTAACAATAGAGAACTATCCAACCTTCTATTTCCATAAGCACTTCGCTGGTACAGTGGTTAGTGTATTGGCTTGATGGGCTTGAGTCCTCGAGTTAGAATTTAAGTCGTACAACTTTAAAAACATTTTTAAAATATAAAATGCGTTTAAAACGTGATCACGGCAACATTCATCCAGTTACTCCCTTCCCCCTCCCTTTCCCAACTGGTCCAGACAACTTATAGGATCATAACGCACTGAGAAAGCTAAAAGCATGAAATTGCGTAAAACAAAACAGTTAGTTAAAATATTTCTAATCGCACAGATTTATTGTTGTTGGGCCAAGAACTATTATAAATTGAATGACTTGTGACTGTACCAAAATAATTGATACGATTACAATTTTAATAAGCTTTTTAATACGTTTTAAAAATTTTAAAATTATTTTTTTATAATATCTTGTTAAATTTTAGAGTGAAATTTATTAGGGCACTCCGAGATCACATCAGGGCACTCAATGATCTACACTAGGGCACTCCATAACCAATATTTTGGCACTTTATGCTCCACATCTTGGCACTCAATGGTCCCCATCAGGGCACTCAATAGTTCACATAATGGCACTCCATAGTCCACATCAGGGCACTAATGGTCCACATCATGGTTCTCCATGGTCCACATCAGGGCAATCAATGGTCCACATCATGGTTCTCCATTGTCCACATCAGGGCACTCAAAGGTCCACATCATGGTTCTCCATGGTCCACATCAGGGCACTCAATGGTCCACATCATGGTTCTCCATGGTCCACATCAGGGCACTCAATGGTCCACATCAGGGCATTCAATGGTCCACATCAGGGCACTCAATGGTCCACATCAGGGCATTCAATGGTCCACATCATGGTTCTCCATGGTCCACATCAGGGCACTCAATGGTCCACATCAGGGCACTCAATGGTCCACATCATGGTTCTCCATGGTCCACATCAGGGCACTCAATGGTCCACATCAGGGCATTCAATGGTCCACATCAGGGCACTCAATGGTCCACATCAGGGCATTCAATGGTCCACAACTCACCGACCTTTTTTGTTGTTTACAAAGAATGTGACGCCAATTTTTTTTTTACTGTAAACTTCAATGTTGTGGGAACAGCACAACGATTTACTACATACCAGTGTCAAGTGTTCGGCCGCTAAGTAATATAGCACCAAGGCCGTTGCTCTTGCGCAACACCTTAGGCAAACAGTCCAAGTGTTAGTATTATTAGCAGAAACATGATTGGTTGCCTGATCTTGTGGTCATCGTCTCAACTGCCAACTTCGATCCCCAGTTGTCCTGCAAGAAATTCGATGCAATATCTTAATTTCCGAAGGAACAATTAAACTTAGACAAGAAAAGACTACAACAATATAACGTTTTTAAAGTAGTCAAAGTAGCAGTTCTGACTGGTAGCGTCATGAGATTCATTTTATTGACATCCACGTTTGTATGCACACATCCTGGACAGTTTGTAGGTCAGCTTTAAATTTAGGGTTAGGGTTAAATTTAAATTTATTCTTGTTATTGTTACATTCAATTTTAACATTTAGCTCAGACTAATCGCGAAAAAAATGGTATAGTCAGAAAGACTTGGGTTTGGCCACATTTCGAAACGCCTTTGACTTTGTGATCTTATCATTTGACCTAAGTGAAATCAATGAAAACAATGGGTGATAAAACTTGAATTGATAACTCGTATTTGATAAATAGATCTCTTAATTTAGTCCAACTTATTGCACCAAGATGGAAGCTCTAGGGTTGGCCCTGCTGATCATCGTGGGTACGGTCAACGCTGTGGACTTTACGCCTGGCTGTAGTTTTATTGGGGGTCAGTGCATGTACACTGTCCAGCTTGGCCACCAGGGTCAATGTGACGCACAACCGGTAAGCTCGTGAACTTTTAAAGCTAATACGAGATTTAGAGAGAATGTTGGAATTAAGTTTCGTATTTACAAACAGAAGGTGAAAAGCGCAATTAGTTTTTTGTAGTCTGTACGTCTGTCTGTCTGTTACTTTTATGTCTCAAAAACTACAAGTGCTACCTTGAATCTGATTTCACCATCTTTTTTTTCTCGTAAAGTTTAGGTGCAAGTTTAGGGCTAATTTTTGTCTCCTATAAGTGAACAGGTTTTTTAATTAATAAAGCAACCCGTTCTTTTTCTTTAAAAAATATATCTCTTTTAAAACAATACATAAATGTCAGGGTAATTATATCAAAACGTATATTTACAAGTATATAGGAATATCGGCAATAACTCTGATAGCAAACAATGCTGAATATTTCGTCGCGACATTACTTTTATCAATGAAAACAAGACCATGGCTTGAATATTTCTTGTCGATGAGCGGATTCATCGATGGCCGACTCTGAGTTCGCTTAACAAAACAAACTCTCTATGTAATTTTGTTTCTTCACATCTTGGAAAAAAAAATTAAAACGTTGACACAGTAATCATTGTACAACTCGTTCATAATCCATGTTCCATTAAATACAGTAACTTACCGTCTCACTAAATACTGTGATCTGCCGTATCATTCAATTCAGTGACTTACTGTCTCATTAAATAAAGTGAATTACAGTCTCATTTGTTAAAAAAACCCTCATAAAATACAATCTCTGAAAAATAAGATTTAAAAAAAATGTTCTCTGTACTTCTGATAGGTCTCAGGAGCTGACTCCCAATGTTGTACGAGTGTTCAAACAGACTTGGCAAGCCTCCAGAAAGATGTGCAGACTTTGAAACAACAAGTACGTGTTTGTAGCATGTAGCATTTTGTTTTAACGTGTTTCTATATTTTCTTTTATCCTACTGAATAATCGGTTTATGGTCGGTGAGTGGATGGAGGTCAGTGGTTGCTTTAGGGTCAACGGTTGTTTGTTTCTGTCATGCTTCTGATCTAGCTTCAAATAGCAAGTTTTGTCCTCCTTCTAAGTTTTGTGCTGCCCACTTAGGAAAATACTGTCTCTAAGTTTTGTGCTGCCCACTTAGGAAAATAATGTTTCTTAGTTTTGTGCTGCCCACTTAGGAAAATACTGTCTCTAAGTTTTGTGCTGCCCACTTAGGAAAATACTGTCTCTAAGTTTTGTGCTGCCCACTTAGGAAAATACTGTCTCTAAGTTTTGTGCTGCCCACTTAGGAAAATACTGTTTCTTAGTTTTGTGCTGTCCATTTTAGCATTTATTATTACTTACTTACATATTACTCACATGTAAGTACATGTACTTACCATTACTATTCTTACAATGGTAACAATTTTGGCCAATGAATATTACCGCTTTTATTTTCTTATTGATCTGATATTTGTTACATAAACTGGTGCTGCATAACAACACATAAAGTCTCAGTAGGTTGGCCTCCTTCAGTGGTAAAACGACTATGGTTCATCTCGCGAGATGAAAGCCTGGGCATTGTTTATGGTCAGAACGATGTCACCCACACAGCAGTTCCCACCTCTCCGCGCAACTGATGTGACCAAAGGAACGAAATATCAGATACAGTTTGGGATCAGTAGCGCCGCAGGTTCTGGCAGGCTGTAGCATGGTGTGCCACAATCTGCCTAATGGTACCAGCTCCTTATTTTTCCTCAGGAGCTGTCTCTCGAAGCCTTTCCCGCGTTCGGGTATAGTCTCAAGGCAGCGGAGGTTTGGATTCAGAGTTTTCCTTCTCCTAGATGGGTAGCCAACCAAGGCTAACGAACCCCTCCTGGTTTAGGCGCCAGTTGCTCGCCTTTGCCCCTTCTGTCTGTGGTAACGGTTCCGTCAGGCTTAGTATCTGAACCACACATGAAGACCAGGAGTTGGACTGGTTGTCAGAGGCTGTTTGAGACACTAGGTTGTTAGCGTCAGAAGCGGTAATGGTCTTAAGCCCATCATTAACTATAAAAGTATCAGTATGATGACTTAATTAGTAGTAAACACTGAACAATTGTTTAATTATTTTTTGTTGTCAAAATGTTTTATCTTCATTTTCTTATTTATATGCATCTGTAATTTTCTTTATACATTAGAATTAAAAAAAAAAGATAAATAATAGTACTAAAGAAATCACTGTTTGAATACATAGAGACTTCATATTAAACGTAAATTGCATTGAAATGTTTTCACCTTCACCTATCGCTTAGTCTGTTGGAATGTTGGGGCATCACACAAGATTTGTCAACCGTCTTTCTCCATTCCAGAGTCTTGTATAGAACATCTTTCTATTTACACATGTGTTGTGAAACCTATCATATATCTCTCTATCGTGTGGTCATGTCAAGTTTTGCACTCATCCCAAATCTTGGGAATCGATTCCTATGCCTGACAGTAATTAGAATAGTTCTACAATTAAATGAATCTAAATATAATTGCTTAGCTAAGAATATTTTGAACAGTAAGTAGGAATCGATATTTTTTTTATAACCTGTTGCACATATTTATACGTACAGACTATTTGTAAACAATCTAAATATAACTGCACTGGTATAACTTCTGGATAATAAAAGTAGTAGGCAGCAAACTCTTGAATGCTGAAATTCAAAAGCTCTTGTTAATGCACGCTGTTTTTTCCACGTTAAAGACTAAATTTAAGTTTGTCTTTATTCATGAATGTTCAGCGAAAAAAAGGTGATTAATGATTAGAGTAAAACTAATTAATCTATGTATAGTAGATACTCTGGATAATGTAATTATGTTGAATATTTTAATTGGTAGTTGAATGAAGAGATAAGATTTGATTAGTCAATAGATCAAGAGAATTGTATACAGAGATCTTGTAAGTAAAGTTTCCCCTTTCAGACCTTCTGATCCAGGGGCTGGTCCTAACAAATGCGGGGCCCTAAGCGAAACGGTTTGCGCGGGGCCCATTCTGAATAGGGATAAGGATAATAAATGAACATTAAGATTGTGTATTAGAAAATTAATTTTCTTTGCCTTTTATTCATTCTTTACTAGGTACAAAATCACGATCAAATTAACTTTACGAGCCTTGCGTTTAGCGAAGTCATACAGTAAATCATCAAAATTCTGTTTCTGACATAGATCACGCTAAATTACAATAGCAGTATTGCCAAAATATTCAATCTATCTTCGTGAATTGTTGACCTCAAGTAATTGAATGACACCCCAATATGACAATTTAGTCTATTTTTCAGGAGATTTCAATGAGCCCGTGGAAAATCAGGAGGCCGCGGAAAACACTGTAATATAAGTTATTATAGTTGAATTTAATAATATACACCTAGAATTAGCGCGGGACCTATGAAAGTGCGGGGCCCACTGCGGTCGCATAGGCTGCAGTTGCCTAAGACCGGCCCTGTTCTGATCTATAGGGCAGTTGTTGGTCTTTGGTCATCGGTTAACGAGCAGGGTGTCATGTGGCCAGCACAACGACCAACCAACTTTACTTTCCCCAACTTAAGTCAGGTAACCATTAGAATTGGGTGGACTCAGGGTGACCCAAAAAATTCCCAGTCTTCACGGAGATTCGAAACCAAGACCCCCATGTTCGGAAGCCAAACGCCTAATACCTCAGCCACTGCACAGCCCAAAGTGAGATTGGTAGAAACATAAATTGATAGTTGAGTAAGTTCAGTAGAGTACATGATTGGATGAACAATACGATATATTGAACACCTACTTAAAGATATAATAGAGACTGATAGATAATACTTTTCTATTTCTATAGATTCCGGCCCTCACTGATGTTCTCAACAAAACAAGGGCAGACCTGAACATATCACGAGCGCTTGCCGAGTCGTTGCAAGGAGAGAGAGACTCTCTTCTGGAGATGTTACACAGGCTTGAGACAGAGATGAACAAAACAGAGTCACAAAACTCTCACATCTTAGCTCTTGCAAGGGACGAGATCGCTTCTCTTAGAAGAGACCTGACGAACATGACCTTAGCTCTACGTACATGTCAAGCTGCCCTAGGTGTCACAACTGGCCAGAATGTTCTGCCTGGTTAGTGATGT
Organism: Biomphalaria glabrata; assembly: GCF_947242115.1. Lineage (NCBI taxonomy): Eukaryota > Metazoa > Mollusca > Gastropoda > Planorbidae > Biomphalaria > Biomphalaria glabrata. The sequence goes on along the minus strand of NC_074718.1, from coordinate 17,802,930 downwards.
CTTGTCTTTATAGGAGTTCCAAATCTTAAGTACATGAACACGCTGTGTCGAGGTCTGCTTCAGTGGGTTAACACTAACGCTGTTAGGAAAATATTTATTATTTATTCTACAAGTTTAGTAATTTGTATTAAAAACGTTATCTTAATTAAGATAAGATAAAATACATGGATTTGTGTATGGAAAGCATGCATTCTTATATTATTTGTAAAGGACAAGGTTAGACTGTCTGTTAAATGCTAGAGGAAAAAACATTTTAAAATAAGCGCTTAGTAAAGAAAATGTCAAATATCTTTTGAGAACGTCCTACTAAACAGATCAATGGAAACATGAACACTATAGCTGTACTTAGCATCAAAAACAGAAGCATAATTATGCATTGTACAAGAGATATTAGACTCGAAGAATACCTTCCGGCCAATCATTACCTCCCATCTAGAGCTCCATCTACCGTTTAATCCACAAATCATTGTAAGCATTTATCCAACAATTACTCATTAATTTTTGACTCTGAGAGTGACTCATACAGGTGACCCCAAAATATTCAATATCCATTTTATATATATGTAAAACAAAACGTATCTTCTATAATGGCTGCCTGGTGGTGCGGTAAGCTGTCGTTTCGATGGTCCAGGGTTCTAGCCCTGCCCACTGCAATCCTTGTCCTTCTGAGGGAGATTTGCAGTATGATGTAATAATCTTCAAATCTGCACAAAGAAAAACAAATATATACAAAAAAAAAACGTATTGCCTTTGTCACACCTACAACGGTTTTGTCTGCGTTGGCTGTGGCAAAATATCTAGATTACAATTTGTTCTTCGTACCCAAATACAAATCTTGTATATTGTTAAATCATGCTAGACATTCTTTATGATAGCACACGTTGTTAGTAGGAAAAATCAAATAATAATAATAGAAAAAATAATTTTTTCCAGATTCTTTAAGTGGAGATGTTCACCTGTCTTACTGTAATTTTAACTCAACGGACATCTGTGGCTACACTAAACTGAGTGGCACGACATCATTTTACTTGCTTCACACAGGAAGTTCCACTTTAACAGGACCTCAGGTTGAACACAGTGCAGGCATTAACACTGGTAGGTGCAACATCTGAAATTAATTAAGAGTGAGAGATATGCAAAGAGAGAGAGAGAGAGAGAGAGAGAGATTGAGAAAAAAAAACACACACTTAAAGGCAGTAAAAAAAGCAAAACACTTGAACGCTGTACTGTTATTAGGCGAGAAGTGTTCATTTAATTGGTGCAGCCTGTGCTGTCACATTTAGATCTCCAGCAGGTAGAGCTCAAGTAAATCTGATTTCATCCTCAGTTGTGAAGGTTGAACAGCTTCTCTCTGTTTTCTCATGATAACTTTGCTGTGGTACTTTGTAAAATTCCTCTCTCTCCTTTTGTTTTCTTTCTCTCTCTTTCTCTCTCTTTTCAATTTTTTTTATATTTGTAAATATTTCACTAGTATTTGTGATCCAGTCTAGGATTCTATTTGGCCAGAGTAAGAATCTATTAGTCTCTATTTGTAAATATTACATATGCTCTCCCCTGTAGGCACCTAAATTTGTACCCACTTGTAGGAACATATATTTGTTTTCACTTGTAGAAATCTATGTTATATTTGTACTCACCTGTAGGAATATATATTTGTACTCACCTGTAGAAACCTATATTTTTAATCACCTGTAGGAATCTTTGTTATATTTGTACTCACCTGTAGAAACCTATATTTTTATCACCTGTAGGAATCTTTGTTATATTTGTACTCACCTGTAGAAACCTATATTTTTATCACCTGTAGGAATCTTTGTTATATTTGTACTCACCTGTAGGAACCTATATTTGTTCTCACCTGTAGGAATCTATGTTATATTAGTACTCACCTGTAGAAAAATATATATTTGTACCCACCTGTAGAAACCTATATTTGTTTTCACTTGTAGGAATCTATGTTATATTTGTACTCACCTGTAGGAATATATATTTGTACTCACCTGTAGAAACCTATATTTTTTATCACCTGTAGGAATCTTTGTTATATTTGTACTCACCTGTAGGAACCTATATTTGTTCTCACCTGTAGGAACCTGAATTTGTTCTCACCTGTAGGAATCTATGTTATATTAGTACTCACCTGTAGAAAAATATATATTTGTACCCACCTGTAGGAATCTATGTTATATTTGTACTATTCTGTAGGAACATATATTTGTACTCACCTCTAGGAACCTATATTTGTACTCACCTGTAGGTACCTATTTGGGCCTGGACATAAAAAATGAGCTCAGTACAGAACGGCAACCAGGGCTTCACACGGCCATTATAGAAAGCAGCCTGTATCAGCCGGCCAACGGCTATTGTATTTATTTTTGGTACTCCATGAAAGGAAGTGACGTCAGGCAACTCGACGTCAATATCCGGGTAAGTTGAATAAACGAATTAAGAATATTTAGTTAGTCAATACATTCCGAAGATTCTTCCCATTATTTCTACATGTTTATTATTGCGCCTTGTAGATTGGAGGAGGTACTGGCTACCCCGTCTGGTCCAGATCTGGAGATCAAAAAGTAGACTGGTTGCTTGGTCAAGTTGACCTAGACAGTGAATACACCTCACATCCATTTAAGGTCAGTTCACATAATTGTGTTTCTGTGTAAGTGTGCATATATTTGACTTATCAAGCTTATACTATCATCTAAAAAGAGATTCCTTGTTCATGGTCCCGAGTTTCGAATACTGGTATTTTAGATTAAGAACTTAATGAATGGGGATTTGCATATATTTAGGCGTTTATTATATTACATATGTAAGTGCAACCAAAAGATGTCTACTGTTGAAACAGTTCTTATTGAGTCCATTTATGTCGTGTGATAGGTTCAAGTATTTTTTGTTTGTCTTTGATTATGTTTTCTTATTTTTCTCTTTTTACTCCATATCCTTTGGTGGAGGGGTGGCTGAATGTTAAAGCGCTTAGCTTACCAACCGAGAAGTCCCGTTTCCAATCTTGGCGAACACTGGGAATTTAATTTCAAGATTTTCAAGACACTTCATGGATACTTACTTTAGTTGGGCAGGTACGTGACAAGCTCGTCAACCATTGGGTACAAGAAACAGATGGCTTTTTGATCGATCTACCTTATAGATCGCAAGGTCTAAATGGGGTGCCTTATTTGTTTTACCCAACATCAAATGTTAGAAATCAATCAGGCACAATGCAAACAGAGATGACTTGAAATGTCAACGATTTAATCAATGCATTAAAATCAATTGTTCTAGTTTCTTTAAGCTTACTAGATGCTTCCACGAGGAGGTCTGAAATTGAACTGAAGTCGGGTAGTTTCATAAGTTAGTTTTACTTTGTTTATATTGCTCATCATAATATTTAACCTATGTTTGTATTCTTTGCATCCAATGACATTGAAGTTGGAAGCTGTGTTAACAATGTTACGTTTCTTTCAAATTTGTTTCAACACAAAACGTAATTTTCGAGGTCAGAATTTCCTACTCCTGAAACGGTTGAACGTTTGCCGTTTCTGTAGCCATTGAGGTTTTACAGGGTGGGGTCGCTAGTCGGAAGAGATGGATACGTTTAAATACCTAGGCAGCATTAGAACAATCCTACCACGAGGTAGCGTGCCGAGTAGGAAAGGCAGGAAACCAAAAGCTGCGGCCTATTTGAACAAAATAAATAAAGAAATTTTAGGCAAAACTTGGACTCGACCACTTTTAATAAGGTTGCGACCGAGCATCGCATGAGGTTTGCGGGACATGTTCTCCGACACAATTACTTAAATCAAGAGTTACAATAGCAGGAAGGCCAATACAAGAAAAGCGCAAACAGGGACGTCCTCGTATAACTTGGCGCTACACTATCATGGAGGACCTCAGAGCAGCGGGAAGAGACTTGAGATAATGCCAGTGACATATCTTTATGGATACTGCTTGCTACCCAATGCGTTGAAAGGTTCGGGAGGATCTAAGCTAAGTGTGGCTACCTTACACGTAGCCTAAGGAACGTACCGAAATTCTTACTCATTAGTCAAACCCTTAAGCAGGACTCAATAATTATTAGAGACCTAAGGAAGCAGTTCCTTTAAGAGCTTTCTATTCCTCTTATATCTTTCTCACACAGCTTGACTTTGTTGCTACTACCAATGCTTATAAGTCCTACAATTACAACAATCGGAATTATGACTTTAATTACATCAACTCAGACATTGGGATTGATGACGTTTATGTGTACAACACGTCATGTGCAAGTAAGTTTATAATAATAATAATAATTTTATTTATAAAGTGCTGTTAACAAACAAAATGTAGGCTCAAGGCGCTGTAATAACATTACAAACACAAACATGACAGCTAATATGACAATTAATCTAAAAAAGTTTTAAACAAGTAGGTCTTAATGTTCTTCTTAAAAGTGGTGTAGCATGTCTGTCTGAAATGGGGAGTGAGTTCCAAACCTTTGGTCCGTGCACTGAAAAAGCCCTCAAATGTAGCTTTTGCGGGAGAAATGTGGCACCACTAAAAGCGTTGAGTCCATTGAGCGCAGGGCTCTCTGGGGGACTTATGGAGTAATCAGTTCGCTAAGGTACAAGGGCATCTCATTGTTATATATACACTGATAACAAAGTGTGGCGACTTTGTAATCGATTCTCGCTTACACGAGAAACCAATGGAGCGTGTGCAAGAGTGTAGTAGCAGAATATTGTCTTGTTTTTCTAAGGACTATTGAATTCGTGCGGCGTTGTTCTGAATTCGTTGCAGCTTGGCTATTTTGTCCGGGTATACCTGCTAGCACGGCGTTGCAGTAGTCAAGGCGGGAGAGTATGAATGCCACAGATAGCGTTTTTGTTGACTCCGTTGTTAAATATGGTCGGATCTGGCCTAATCTGTGCAGCTGCAGATAAAGACCTTTGCAGAGCTGACTTATGTGTGGGTCGAAAGATAGTGTTGAGTCGAAGAAAACTCCAAGATTCCGCACTACATGGACATAAGGAAGCTGGCAGTTCGTGATATAAAGAGAATCTGTGCTTTCGACTTTTGAGACTTTGTTCCGAGTGCCAATCTTAATTATTTCTGTCTTGTCATCTGCAAGTAAGTTTATGTGTACAATGAAATAGTAAGCTTACGACAGCTTTTAAAAGTGAACATTTCTAGGACTTAAAATTTAGCATCCTTCAGTTTTCTCAACTGTTTCATAGAACAAACAAGAAAAACATTTAAAAATACATTTTGAAAAAAAAAAAAAAAAAAGACAATATCTCCATGTGGCAGTCGTAATATTATAAAATGTATTTTTTAAATAAATAAAAAAATGGTTCAAACTATATAAAAAAAAAAAAGAAAAAAAAAAAAACTTAAAAAATTAAAATATTTCGGCATTAATGGTCCACTGCATCAGTGGATTAAAGACTTTCTGATAGGGAGAGAACAAACTGTAATAATAAATGGCTCTAAATCAACACCGATAACAGTAAACTCAGGTGTACCTCAAGAAACAGTCTTGGGTCCACTACTATTTTTAATTTACATAAATGATTTACCAAATTGCATTACTTTAGGAACAAAAGTCAGATTATTTGCAGACGCATGCATAATATATAGAACAATAAAAACAACACAAGACACAGATAGTTTACAAAGAGAATTAGATGAATTACAGAAATGGGAATCAAATTGGAGCATGTCTTTCCACCCAGAAAAATGTCAGTTGTTAAGAGTAACAAAAAAACTAAAACAAATTAATTCCACTTATCTTATTCATGGCAAACCAGTAACACAGACTAAAAACGCAAAATACCTAGGTGTTATAATAAATGAAAAACTGTCATGGAATCCACATATTGATGAAACTACAAAAAAATCAAACAAAGCATTAGGATTTATTAAAAGAAATTTCTATAAATCAAATAAGAACATAAAACTAAAATGTTATTTAACCTTGGTTAGGCCAATAATAGAATATGCATCCTCTGTTTGGGACCCCTCAACTCAAGAAAACATTAAGAAACTAGAACAGACACAAAATAGAGCAGTGCGATTCATAACAAACGAATATTCACATTTGACTAGAGTAACACCTTTAGTAAAATCACTAAATTTAGAAAGCCTTCAGGACAGAAGGCTCAAAAGTAAAGTAGCAATAATACATAAAACACTGAACCATAATCTTCAAATACAAAAACAAAATTTAATAAAATACTCTGAAAGACACAAAGATAAAGGCACATTCCTCGTCCCATATGCTAGGACAAATTTGTACAAATACTCCTTCTTCCCTAGTGCTATTAGAGCATGGAATGGGTTGCCTGAGCTAGCCAGGAAAACCAGTGACTTGGCAGAATTTAAGTCATTGGTTAATATGCATGACTAAATGCATGACGCGTAGGACGTAATCATCTTCTTTTTTGAAGTAACGTCTGTATTATATAAGATAAGATATATATCCGAGCCCGTGATTTCTACAATCAGATGCTTGGACGATATTACCGATTCGGCCAGCATCTTTACATATTTATTGGTGTTATCATTATATGGGCATCTAGGTATAGAACAAAACTCAAGACCTATACTTCTTATTTAGAATTCTTAAGATCTACTTCTAGATCTAGATAAAATCTATATTTGATTTACGTAAAATATAAGCAAAGCTTGGATAATCTTTCAATAAACGTAAAGCAACTTTAAATTTAACTCAGTCATCGGTAAATTTCGGCTCAATACGCCATGTTTTTAAATTGACTAATTCCAATGAGAGACCTGTTAATCTAGACTTAGAAGCCGATGCCACACTTTTCCTGCACATTGATTATTTTATTAAACTTTCGCCTTACATTCTGAAATTTCCGAGTGCGATATTCCTTTCAATAACGGGATAGTCCTTTCAAAATCGATGTTGGCTCTAGATCTACGTGTAGTTTTCAAGCCCAATTGACATTTATTAATTTTTTAATTTGAAAAATAAAACGGTTAAACTAGAGTTTTCCCTGTGTGGCCAACGAGCTAGTAAAATATTTTCCAGTGATATACATCTACTGTTAAATTTCTAGAAAAATGGTAAGAGCCGCTTTTGAAATCAACTACGCGTCCAGTTTCCATGCAGGTCCCTGAATTGCAATGGCGGATCTCTTTACCGGGTCTCTACCACAGTCTTCAAGTAGCTCAAAGAAGGTCTCCTTAGTTTCCAACAACTTCGACTCTTTCTAATCTCTGGATACACTGTTCTTTCTAATCTCTGGATACACTGTTCTTTCTAATCTCTGGATACACTGTTCTTTCTAATCTCTGGATACACTGTTCTTTCTAATCTCTGGATACACTGTTCTTTCTAATCTCTGGATACACTGTTCTTTCTAATCTCTGGATACACTGTTCTTTCTAATCTCTGGATACACTGTTCTTTCTAATCTCTGGATACACTGTTCTTTCTAATCTCTGGATACACTGTTCTTTCTAATCTCTGGATACACTGTTCTTTCTAATCTCTGGATACACTGTTCTTTCTAATCTCTGGATACACTGTTCTTTCTAATCTCTGGATACACTGTTCTTTCTAATCTCTGGATACACTGTTCTTTCCTCGCGTCTTCCTGTTCTGGTTCAATAGTGCGCTCGTACGCACCCCAAGCACTAGTCTATGGTTACAACAGAATTATGTTGTTCTCTTTCTGGTGTCTTGGCCGCTTCTGTGGCGGTAGGGAGTGGGTACGATTGTATCTACTTTTTTAGTTTCTTGGAAGGTACGAGTTGAATAGAGGTATTGTAAAAAACATTTATATTAAGCTAGAATTTAGTACATAAAAGTATTGCTGGTTAGGTAAGTTGATAGGCTGTCTCAATAACAATAATCACTTTAGTTCAGTACCAATACTTCCATTGTAATTTTTTTTTGAGTGAAAATTAAAATATGATCGATTTTTTTAAAATTGTTTATTAATATTACTTACGTTCAATCATATTAAAAAAATTAACCTTTTTCAAAGAATAAATCTCCAAATCAAAAAATATTTCTATTCAACAATGAACGATTTTTTTCTTTTGAAAAGTCATTAAGCATATTGTTTGTATGTCCTCTATTATTGTAATAACCAGGTGCCGTTGAATTTCACCCTTCTTTCTACTGTTGTTGTGTAAGGAATCTGCAGCTCATGATTCTGGTCTTGTCACACCTAGCTTGTGAAGTCTGGACTCTGCCTCATTGTAGCGAGCGGGTGGAAAAGGTCGTTAGAATAGTAGGCCAATAAAGAAGCAAAGACCGTTGGGTTGCCTAAGGACCAAATCCATTGCACTGGCGGGGAATAATACGGTCTGCAAGGCTGATGTGTTACAGATAAGGAATATAGGGGAGTTTCCCTGATGTGCTCAGCCATTAGCCTTGTTTATAATTCGAACTCCTTGGGATATGAGCCATCGGTAATAGGGAAGTAATTATTGACATCTGCTTGGATCTTTCCCAGACAAAAGTTCGTTCAGACAGGCAGATGGAGGAAGGCTTCCATGGGCCTAGAGTTCTAAGAGTGACAATGAGAAAGGACTTGATTAATCAAACGGAAAGGTAAACGTCATATCTCTAATTGCACCCAAACTTATTTCCAAACGTCTTGACATCTTGCTTCCGGGAGACGTTGCGCGAGAGAGCGAGGTGGACGTGTTGCACTAACGCTTTTAACTTTAAGCAAAATTCTAAGCGCAAGTCACTTAGTATTGCTCCACGACTCACAAAGGATGTTGCAGGTCACATGTTTATCCTATTGTTAAATTTCAAGATCTGAACTTGTTCTTCTCCAGATATACCAAGATGTCCACCAATGGCTGTCAAACACACACTGAACAACGTCACTTCCTGTTACACGTTCCATGCCACCCCAATGACATGGGCGGAGGCCTATGACTTCTGCAGACGAGAGGGACCCTATTCTGCCCTTGTCAGTGTTGAGACAGAAGCGGAACATATTTTCCTGGTCAACCACATCAAGCAAGATACAGGTATATAGCCATTTTTAGCGGCCCCCGAAAGGGAAAAGACGCTATTAGTTTTATGTGGCTTGTCTGTCCGTCCTTCCTTCCGTCCCGTTTAGATCTCGTTAACTAGAAGAGAGAGTGAAAATCCGACATCATAATATTTCAGACCATTCAAAGTTCTGTTGCAACGGCTACTTTTTTATTTTCTGAAAGCGAAAAATCTAAAAGTTTTAAAATAAAGTATGTAAGCAGTTTTTTTTATAAAAATACACCATTTTTACAGCTGTTCACTATTAATAGTAACAAACACCGGAGACTATTAAGTAAGGAAGGTGGTTATTTACCATACGTTACCACATTTATGTCAACGGTTATAGAATTTTGTCAATTTTTTTTTCTACAATTGTATTGCTAAGTTAAGTAAATTCTGTCATATTAACTACTACATTAAAAAAAAAATTGTTTACTTTTTTTAAAGAGAAAAAATCTAATTAGTAGGCATATAAGTGGAAACTAATTTAAAACAAACAATTAATAATGTTTTTTCATATTAACGAGCGCCTGAACTGCGGAGCAGTCAGTAAAGTATGGAACTCTTAACTAAATGAATTATTTATTTATTTTTTACGGAAATGTACTTCTTTTCTTGAGGCTTTGTAATAAAAGATTGACCCTTTACAAAACAATTACATCAATGAAATAATCCTTATAAAATATCAGTTAGGCCAGGTTCAAATCTAACTTCACATTCACTTTCACCTATCCTTTGGTCTGCTACACAGTTGGGGCACCACACAAGATCTGTCAACCTTCTTTCTCCATTCTTCTTTGTCATTTGCCTTTGACAGAATTTCATTCTGATGTTCTTTCTGGAAATATTGAAACCTGCTTTTTTACGTGCCTGGATGGGCCACATAGGGGGCCGATTTTGAGTTTTGTGTTTTCACACAAAACTGTCTTTGTAACCTTGTCTTTTTTTCTTTTACGAAGCAAAATATTTAAACCAAAAATTGGCATTTGATAACATTGCAGCAAAAGGAAAACATGAATATAAAAATTAAAGTAAAGGAAAAACCTTTTCAGACTTTGCAATCCACATCAGGTTCTTCTGTTTCTATGTCTGACTGTTAAACAGGGTGTCATGTGGACAGCTCAACAACCAACAGCCTTTACTTTGTTTTATCAAATGCCATGGTAACTTGATTTGAGTGAAAATTGAATATCCTAAATCTTCACCGGCATTCAACCCAAAACCCGAGAACTTTTGGTTCGGAAGACAAGCACTTTATAACCCCACCACGCCCCTAAACATAAATACACAGCGTTCTAAAACTTTCAAAAATTGAGCTTCTACTGCCAGCAATATAGTAACACTATGAACTTACCTTAGTGTTTATTTCTTGAACATAATAAAATTCGTTAATTTTTTAAATATTTTTTTACCTATTGTATAGAAGTTTCTGCACTGCTTTATGTTTTTAAATTCGGATTCAAATGTTAAAATAAACAACTTGATATTTCAAACAGCTTTATCTGTGGTGGGACAAAATGGTTTCTACACAAGCGGAAGTGACGTCGGGAATGAGCACAGCTTTAAGTGGACAGACACTGGCATCCCTCGGCCAGTCACTTGGTCAGCCGGTTGGCACGCTGGTCAGCCTAATAACGTAGGCGGCAATCAGAACTGCTTGTTGATGCAGTATCCAGCTGATGACTACAAATGGGGCGATATAGAGTGTGATAGCAAGCATCCTTTTATTTGTGAAGTCTACTACCAAGTTTAAGTTTGTATAGAGTTTAATAACAAGCACCCTTTTATTTGTGAAATAGACGGTACAAACCCTACGTTGTATAGGGTTTGATCACAAGCACCCTTTTATTTGTGAAGTCTACTACGAAATATAACTTATGTATAGAGTTTGATAACAAAGCATAAGAAACATAGGAAATACTTTACAAATGACACAAATAAGCTTATACGAAGTGTAATTGTATCACTTTGCTTAGAAAAGTCATGTCATTAAATTTGTAATAGATCTAGACCAAGAACAATAAATGATAATATTTTTACCATTTGTTTTGTTTAGCGCTACTTTATGCTTTTGATGTTCTCACAACGCTATGACCCTATCACGTGACTGGACCAGTTAGGAAAGTGAGAGGGGGGCGGGGGAGAAAGAAAGGGAGATCTGGTCTGATTGTATGGTCATTGGATTTTAAATACTTTATTACAAAAGAAGTCACGAATTCAAATTCTTGGACCAAGCCTCCTTTGGCCGAGGTGCTAACCACTCTGTTACTGAGGTGCTTATGAGTAGTAAGATTGTATAGTTAAATATTAGTTGTTTCAATTTAGATCGGCGACCTATAAAGTCAAGTACAATTTCTTTCCCTTGTTCGAGATACCAAACAAAATAATTAATTACCCACAGTTAAGTAACTAACTGATTATTTTTTTTATTGATCTTGTGTTGTCAGGTAAAACAAATAATTGTTCCGAATTTCAGCTTGATCCGAGATTGGATGTTGGAGAAATAACGTGTAGATTTTTTTAGAGAAATACATCTATTTTACATCTATCTATTTATCTATCTATCTATCTATCTATCTATCTATCTATCTATCTATCTATCTATCTATCTATCTATCTATCTATCTATCTATCTATCTATCTATCTGTATATGTCTATCAATCTATCAATCTATCTATCTATCTATCTATCTATCTATCTATCTATCTATCTATCTATCTATCTATCTATCTATCTATCTATCTATCTATCTATCTTTATATGTCTATCTGTCTGGCTGTCTATCTATCTATTTATCTATCTATCTATCTATCTATCTATCTATCTATCTATCTATCTATCTATCTATCTATCTATCTATCTATCTATCTATCTATCTATCTATCTATCTATCTATCTATCTATCTATCTATCTAGTCGAAAAAAAACTATTTTTTAAACAGTACTTATCAACGTAATTTCGAAGGACTGCAATTGGGTAATTATGAAGTACATTAGTAGGGACAAACTGGGTCACTTTACTAGGTTCTCCATTTATAATACATCTATATTCAGGTAAATTAAGCCTTCCTAATACAGTACAAGCCTGTCCAGGTAACTCTACTAGGCCTTCTGTATTCATTACTAGACATATATTATCCGCTGCTCTTAATTTGCGTATCACTGTCGATATAGTCACTGAGAGTGTTTTGTAAACAATTAAACGAAATAATAATGTTGTAAGTAAAGCGAATGCAGAATGCGTACTTGTAAAAATAGTATGAAATGAAACTATCAAATTAGCTAATCGACTTAAATCCATTTTTAGCGACCCCCGAAAGGGGAAAAGACGCTATTAGTTTTGTGCGAAATGTCTGTCTGTCTGTCCGTCTGTCCGTCCGTCCCGTTTAGATCTCGTAAACTAGACAAGATATTGAAAATCCGACCATTCAAAGTTCTGATGCAACGGCTACTTTTTTTTTCTGAAAGCGACAAATCTAATTTTTAAAATCAGTTATGCAAGCAGTTTTTTAAAGAGAAAAAGCTAATTAGTATGCATTATAAGATAAACCTAAATTAAGACGAATAGTAATCTTATAAACATGATTTTCGTGATCTTTTTTTTTATTGCGAATTTTTTTTTTTTTTTTTTTTTTTTTGAGCATTCGAATAAGAGATTGGACCTTTTTAAAACAATTACATCAAATATAAGACTTCAGTTAGGCCAGGAGAGACGCGGTAGCTGAGCGGTAAAGCGCTTGGCTTCTGAACCGGGGGCCCCGGGTTCGAATCCTGGTGAAGACTGGGATTTTCAACTTCGGAATCCTTAGGCGCCTCTGAGTCCATCCACCCAATTGGTACCTGATATTACTTGGGGAAAAGTAAAGGCGGTTGGTCGTTGTGCTGGCTACATGACACCCTCGTTAACCGTAGGCCACAAAAACAGATGAACTTTACATCATCTGCCCTATAGACCACAAGGTCTGAAAGGGGAACTAGTTAGGCTAGGTTCACCTATCCTTTGATCTGCTGTACCGTTGGGGCACTACACAAGATCTGTCAACCTTCTTTCTCCATTCTTATCTCTCATTTGTCTTTAATATAATTTCATTTGGATGTTCTTTCTGAAAATATTGAAGCCTGCATGGGTGGACCACTTCGGAGGCCGATTTTGAGTTTGTGTTTCCACACAAACTGTCCTTGTAATCTTGTTTTAAATAAAAACATTTGCTTGAAGGCCTACATATATTTGATTAAAATTTGAAATGAATAGACTTAATTTATTTTGTATGTTCATGTGTTAAAGTATAAAGTAGATCTTGAGTTAGACATAGATCTAGATCTAGAGTTAAATATTGGCTGCGCTTCGTGAAGGCTTTTCTCTGAGCATGCGTGACTTTTTGGGGGATTACCCTGTAGCAACATCCTCCTTAAATCTTGTCAATCTATAGATGCCAACGTTACACAAGCTATTGCATTACTAGTACTGACGATTATTTCCAGACGTGAATTCTAGTGACACAATTTCCAAGAGATATTTTAATTGGTGATTAATCACCAGAAATCGATATTACACCATTCAATATTTTAATATCTTTAATTGCAATCCTAAAATTAATAAACAAAAAGTCCAAGTAATATTAACTTAAATTATGAATGTTACTGTGATAGTATTAAAACGAATCACAACTAACAAGGCACCCCATGATTGCCTTAGTTTAAAATTTTAGACCCTAATATAATCCTCTACCTACCAATGTTATTTTTTAAATAATTGTCAGGATTATTGTAAAAACGTAGTTTAATCAATTGTATACTTTCAACAAATTATTTTTGCTGTACAGTGGTTTCAAGACTAAATGTGTACAACAATAATTCTTCGTGTACGTCTTAGATGACACATTTTATTACCAGACAGCGGGTTGAGCGTGCCATCATGATGTCAAGTATTCTAGGACTCTAAGAACATTGAGTCGATTATTGAAAGATGCCAAAGTTTATGTTAGTAGAAAAGATTGTAAGAGAAGTTCGGTAATCTCTGGTCATACTCTGGTGTTAGCTAGTACCCATGACCTGATGTTAAATGTTCGACTATCAATGTTGTGAATGTGATGTAGGTCAGAGTAAAAGGTAAGTCACGTATTGTACAGGTAGGTCTCCGTACAAGTTAGACTTACACAAACACTTCCAGAATTTTGTCACAACCATGACTCGACTAATTCATAGACAAGGGAAACAATAAATGATCATTCAGATGTAGTTAGAGATAACTCGTACCATTTGGGAATCAAACTTTAAAAAATTATTTTAACTCTTATGTGAGAATTGGGTTGTGTGCATGTCAAATAAATAATTGTATGTTCAGAATAAATGTTAAAATACAACAAAAGAGCAAATCCTACAACCTAAATTTAACAACCTATGAAAATGTTACAATATAATACAAAATAATTTTCTTGGTTTGCTATAATTGAAAGTTACCTAGAGAAGCTTGCATACTGTACCCTAAATGTAATAACTAAGGAATTCATAATTTTTAAAGTGCAGCAGATGCATAATATAGACATGTTAGTAATTATGAATAATCTGTTAGGCCCTTAGTTTATATTTTAGTTAGGTAGAGACGCACCATAGAAGACGTATATTGAACGGGACTAGTGACGCTTTGACTTAGTGGGTTGGAGGCTAAATAGAAACAGAAAATCAGCGATAGGATTCTATAGGGTAAAGACGTGGTTTATTGACAGAGACTTAGAATGTGGCCTTTTCATAGATTAAATAGTATCTTAATTGTACATCAGTGTTTCAGACTCATATCTCTACTTGTTAAATCGATGTTTTCAGTCTGTGTTGTTAGTTAATTACACTGGAATACACCCAAACAAGAAACTCATACATTTGCTGAGTAATTGGTCATAATCTGACAAGCATCAACAGTTGGCTGAAAGACAGACAGGCATCCATCACAAAATGTATGTACTATTTCTCGATGATGTCGACCTTATAACTGTGTGTACAGTTTGAAGACTGCATTTTAGTGGAACCGCCAAAGTGGCCACCTGCTACAACACTCCCCCCCCCCTCCATCCACTTGATGACAACAAGCTGACTGAGGAAACATCACACAAGTTAAGTAGAGTATGCAATCCAGGGAGAGGCAACCAAACATACTGGATAGAGCTCACTTCTTAGTTGCTGAGTAGGCCTGGCGTTTGTATCTCTCAGGTAGTGTGTACGGTCCTGTCAGCAACATGAACTTCACAGACACGTCAGTGCTGTCTTACAGATATGTCCAGACAAATATTTCATTCTTGGCAGCCAGTCTGCAGAGTTTCTGATTGATCCAAAGTTGCTGCAGTGACTGCGGTACCAACAGACCCAGAAAATGCAGCTAATTCATGATGCTGCTACTAGTATTTGATGGTCTTCCGGATGTCTGTGCTTGGACGAGGGCATCTGAAGAGTTTTCTTAATTCCAATGTCATTGTAGATTGGCGTAAGTGTTTAACCTGCCATTTTATCGAGCGGCTAACACGGACCGCAACTGCGCAAGACGTAAATAACTTGACCACTATGACTTTTACTCTTCACTCTAGTTCAAAGAACCTTTCAAATTTATCCCATCGAAAGACAGCTGGCTAGAATGTCTGCTCTTAAGAAAAAAAAATCGAATTAAAATTATGATTATTAGCAAATAACATTACCTCACGACTGAAGGCTGAATTTTTTATTTCACACCATTGATAGTGCAAGAATTGCAAGCCTATCGACTCTCAAAAGATCTATGTTTGCCCTATTACAATAATAACTTATCCTTATAAAACTACTTCAGTGGAAACACTACTTTTGAAATTGCTACTTAGAAAAAGTTAACTAAGTTGATGGTACAAAAATTGGCTACTGATAATCAAGGTGGCAAGGTGCACACATACACACACTAGGACTTGCACACGGGCGCTCTTGCACATGTTATGTTGTATGCACATTTCTCATATTATCAAATACAATCATTCAGTCATGTTTCAACTTGTTGTGGTGGATGTAGCCGATTGAATACTATTAGTTGATCCATAACAGATTCTATGTAAGATCTATGGAATGACTTGACTTTGTTAGTATGACTTTGTACAAGTCACGAAACAAGATAATTTCAAGATTTGACATAGTGTCATTTTAATGTTCTTTTTGTTTTAATTCTAGCTGTGTTTACAGCACACTCAAGGTCACTCTGTTGAGAGCTGGAACATCTGTCGAATCATGTCTCATCATGTCTAGTCATGTCTCATCATGTCTCGTCCAACTGTGTGCGTGTCTTTAAGGATAAAACCAAGACATGATGGTACTTACAGACCCTGATGTCTATTATCCTAGATGCTACGCTAAATTTTCAATGTCACATTCAGAAAGGACTTTGAATCATTTTTTTAGTCTGAGGTGTCCTATAAAAAGTCAATATATATAGTTATAGTACTCCTCTAGTATTTGGAAACGTTTTGTCGAAATATTTTGAAAATTACCAAATTAAGAAGTAACAACAAAATATTTCTCTTCTATTTCTTCTTTATGAAGCTGAATGTGAATGTTCTATATAATTCATTTAATGCTCCTTCATTGCTAGTGGTGTATTAGTTGAACTTGGAATAATGAAATTTTTCTATTAACAGTCCAGTTCATTATATCTACAAAAGACGGTGTGCACAATGTTTTCGTACGTCTGCTTATTTTATGTGGAACATAACAGAATTAGATGACAATTATATAGCAAAATCTCATAAATTTACAGTCATGTGAAGGCCCTCGTGTATTGCTTGTTATGTGTGGATAATTATTTTGAATTGGTAACACAATGGGCCATCAGAGATAATCGGAAGCAGGCACGCAATAAAACAGACAATGGAGAATAATACAAAACTTAAGGATTCACTTAGAAATGTATTTACATAAAATATACATAGAATATAAACAAGATTACAAAAAGAGTTTGTGTTATAACACAAACTTAGAGGCGGCCGCGTCGGATCAGCCTATTCGCAAGGAGTATTCAAGGCGTGATTTTGTTTTGATTGTATTGATAAATAATCTATCAATAGACGGAATGCAATATTAAATTTAAAAATAGTATATTAGGCTGCAACATTGCAATATTGATCTAGACGACGTTTGGAAATCAAAATCTACACTTTAAGTCTAGAAATTGAAATTCCATTTCCTAGTTAGACTAAAAAATGCCTTTATCAATTCGAGCCAGTTATCGAGTGTTTATAGACATTGGTGCACCGACTGAGTTCTTTTAGCATTTCATTTAAAAAATTAATTCCATTTCACGTCAAAAAATCCACTACGTCACACCGTCTACAAAACGCCTTCATCAATTCAAGCAATTTTTTGAGGGTTCATAGACATTGGTGCACCGAGTTTTCTACAATTACATTTAAAGAATCCACTGATATAACGTCAAAAGAAAAAAAATTCCACTACGTCACAATGGGCTAGACCCAAAAATGTCTTTATTAACACGAGATATTTAATGACATTGGTGCACTGAGTTCTAAACGAATTTATTTAAAGAGGATTAAAGCCGCATTTTTTGTGCGTTTTGTCTGCCAGTCTGTCTGACTGTTATGTTAATATATAAAAAAAAAGAACAACTAAAAGCTATTGAAAATTTGATTAACCTTTAATTTTCGTTTCGATACATCGCAATAGATTTAAGTATATATAATAGATTGTTCCAGATGTTGTATAAATAGTAAGAGAAAAAGAAATATCCAGATAATGTAACACCGCTAATTAAGGTTTTGGGATGGTCTTGTATAAAAATTAGATGTACCACAGCCTTGTGGAGAGATTTTCATTCCATACTTTGGTGTTTGGAAGTTGTTTTCCTTATCAATCGGATCATAATATTAACGATTATTAGATTTTGTAACGTTTTAGCTAGAAAATTAAATGTACTGTAAGAGAGAAGTGAGATTTTACATAAAAATAGACATAAAATATTTTTCATGAAAAATCTGGAACAACATCTTTTCGTAAATGCGAAGATTATTTGTTTTATTAATTTGAAGAAGGATTTCAAACAATTATTTGGCGTTAGTAGATTTTATATATAAAATTCGGAAATTTTTCGAGACAATTTGTAAAAAATGTAAATAATATAGGTCGAATTCTTTTAAAATTAAAATCCGGAACATTCTTTATTGATTAAAAAACTTTTGTTATGTTTCAGCAAGAAAATTAAATGTAAAATAAGTCTAAAAAGTGATTTTCAATAATCGTTTCTAGTAAATTACTTTCTTTTTTTTTTTTAAATCCTGAAAAACCTATTGTCAATATTTTTTAAATTTGTTCAAAGATGAAAATACGGAACAACTTGATATCGCTAATCAAATTATAGTAACGTATTGTCAAAGAATATAAGTGTAAAATTAGTCAATTTTGCGATTTCAAACAATCATTTGACATAATTCATTTTTAATAAAACAATATCCGGAACATTTTTACAGTTATTTTTACAGTCAGTATAGAGATTTTGATTTAGCATTTATATGCTTTTTTTAAAAAAAAGGAACAACATATTATTGATAATCTATTTTTGCAACGTTTAAGCATGGAAATTAAATGTTATATAGGTTAGAATGGCAAACAAATATTCGTTGGCATTGATTAGTTTTGCACAAAAACATCCGGAACAATCAATTGTAGATACTTGTAGATACTATTGAGATATTAGGGAGGAACATTAAAGGGTAAATTAGATTTTCAATAGCTTATAGGGTTATTGTTTTTTTTATTTAAGCGTGACGGACAGACCGACCGACCGACAAAACGCACAAAAATAAGCCACTTTTATTCTGATAGGAGCACTAAACAAAAAATAAATAAAATCAGATTATTTTTAAAATTATGAGGGAACTGATAGCACCATACGCTACTGCACGGATGTTGCTGCATAAAAAGTCAATTTTAAAAATGTGCGTGATATTTACATACAAAGTGCATTATTAGCCTTTATAAACAAGCATAAATGTTTTCTTTTAATTTTAGCAGCTAATTGACCAGAAAAAAAACACCTTTAACTAATATTTACATATGTTTTGAACATGTTTTGTACATCTTACAGAATATATTTGACTTAGTGATACTGAAATTATACATTGCATGTCTGCGATTTGTTAACATATTATTACATTGCTTCCTATACATTTACGTAATTGTTTTAGAATCGGTGTATTTTTATGAAAAAATCGCTTGCATAATTAATTTTATAAACTAAACGGTTTGCTTTTAGAAAAACCAAAAGTAGGCGTAGCACCTAAACTTTTCAAGCCGCATCGCATGGTGAAATAATATTTTTTCATTTCTTTTTTAATTTCGAGATCTAAATGTGACAGACGGGGAGAGGGTGCACATATCTCTTAATAATATATTTTATCATTACTATTTGCACTTTTTGAGAGAGCATGTCACCTTGTACTCAAGCTTATCTGAGTGTCCTGCCGACGTAGTAGCTGGCTGTGCTCCTAGGTGGAGGTCTTGCAGCTAGAGATGGCGCTGCTCCTAGGTGGAGATCTGGCAGCTGGAGATGGCGCTGCTCCAAGGTGGAGGTCTTGCAGCTGGAGATGGCGCTCTAGAGGGTCGCCGCTGACTTAGTGCCTGTGGAGTCTCAATCCAAAGTCACTGGGGTTGGTTGTGGACACAGTAGGGCGGGTTGCTGGCTACCATGGGCACTATGGGTGCTGCAGGCAGAGCTGATCTACCGTGGGCAGTGTTGTTAATAGGATCAGATCAGTAAATAGACGACTGCTATGAAGAATCGCTAAGGCACGTAGTATCAGATAAGTGTTGTTAATAGGATCAGTTTAGTAAGTAGATGATTGCTATGAAAAATCGCTAAGGCACGTAGTATCAAATAGACACGTAGTACCAAATAGGTGCCTAGTAGCTAATAGGCTGTACTCTCATGTACTGCGAAGTATCAAATAAGTCGTTAAATAAGCATGTCGTATCCATTAGGCACGTGATGCGGAATAGGCAGACACTTGAGGGAGGCATCAGGTATTCCACTACAAATAAGGAGGAGGAACAATAGAGTCTCGACTGTCAGCGAGCTGGTGAAAATTACAAAGTGTGGGCCTTTCCGAATTAGTCGATTTCCATAAAGGTCTGAAAGAGATGCGTAGGGAAAAGGTGTGGGGGGGTGGGGAGGAGAGATTTAAGATTCTATCCCACGTCGGTGGAACTGACCCAAAAGCAGAGTCGCACCTAGAAATATCAAGGAGCGTGTTGACACGGATTATCTCCTTGATCAAAGAGAGACGTGGGGGGGGGGGGGGGGGAGAATACAACAGGAAGTGTGAGGTGAGTAAGTTTGCCCAGATGGTGTCACCTATGAACACCAGACACCTGGAGCAGATGACCAACGCCCGTACTAGGACTTTGTTTCTTTCCTCTCGTCAAGGGGAGATAAGTGTTGTGATGTTGCTTATTCAGGCTGTCTTGAAGTCAACCAATTACTCTGCAAGCGTTTGGGTGTAATTGTTCGGGTGTATTCCGTGTAGTTGAACAACAATACATATAGAATAAAACAACACCTGTTTTAACGAGTGAAGAGATGTAGTCAAACTCTGATGAACAAGTTCACGTGGATTTATTCTGATAAAAGGCCACAGTAGAAGTCTCTGTCACTAAACACGTCGTTACCCTGGAGTATTCTATTGCTAACTGATTTTTCAGTCTCTAACCCAACATATCCCAAACGTCACTAGTCCCGTTCAATATGCGTCTTCTATGGTGCGTCGCTAAATAACTAACCTATATAAATAAGGTGTCTAACAGATTCCTCCCCCCCTTGAAAAAAAATATGTCAATATTTTTCCACTACTGTCAAGTCTTACAAGGGCATTTGCAATTTAAGGGGAAGACAACAAACATAAAATCTTGACATCTTCATCTTGACTTGACAATTCCTCATATTCATGTCAATGTTCATAACATTCCAGAATCATCTTCATTAGTACACAGTTCATCATGAAAGAAAATGTGGCATCTTATGGGCACGTCATACGTCACAAGTGTTCTTCACTGGCAGTAATCTGACAAAATACAATATTTCAAAAAACAATTCTAGACTTTATTTCCACATTCAATAAATTTTTCCTTACCACCCTTTTATACACTTTTGTCCATTTTTCTTTTATACTCACCCTTTTCCATAGAACTAACTTTCGTCAATGATATATGAAATGATTCACACAAAAAAAAAATATCCATACTTACTTTCAAATGTTTACATCAAATTTACTTATCTCCCTTTTCCATAACATATAAATGGTGTCAATATATTAATATATATTACATACTCAATATAATCATAGTTTATTTACAAAATTATTTCATTTCAATGTCATTCTAGACAATAGATCAGCTACAAGATTCACAGATCCACTAATAGCTTTCACTTCAAATTTATATTCCTGTAGTGATAAGAACCATCTATAAACACGACTGTTTTTCATGCTCTTTTGCTGTATATACTGAATAGGTTTATGATCAGTTAATAATATAAATTTCCTTCCTATTAAATAGCTCTCTAGCTTAGTAATTACCCATATTACAGCTAAGGCTTCTCTTTCAATGACACTATATTTTTTCTCATTGTCTTTTTTTTGTAGGTATTTCAATATTAAGTACTTTCTTTAAGTTATCTTCAATAGGGCTAATCATGTTGTTATTTACTTTATGTCCTAAGAAAATTATTTCCTCCAATCCTACTTTTTCTGCTTGAATTGTAAGTCCACTTTCTTTTATTATTTTGAACACTTCTTTTACATCTACCAAATGTTCCTCCCAACTATTATTAAAAATACATATGTCATCCAAATAGCAAATAACATTTTCTTTGTTTCCAATTATCATGTTCATCATTCTATTAAATGTGGCAGGTGCATTTACTAATCCAAAACTCATATAATTCCATTGAAAAATACCATATGGTGTTACAAATGCTGTGTAAGGTTTTGCATTTTCTGTTAAAGGTATTTGCCAATAACCTTTAGTTAAATCCAATTTAGTAAAAAATTTTGCTCCATTTAATTTATGTAAAATATCCTCTATATTTGGCATTGGATATGGGTCAAATTCTGTGATGTTGTTAAGTTTCCTATAATCAATACATAACCGTATATCTCCATTCTTCTTTTTGGCTATCACAATTGGTGAAGCATAAGGAGATGTTGATGGTTCAATTATACCTGATTCTAGTAAATTGTCTATTTCTTTCTTTACTTTGTCTTGTAAATGTAGCGGTATTCTATATGGATTAAGCTTGATAGGTTTTGGGTCTGTTACTTTAATGTCATGTTTAATAATATTTGTTTTTCCTGGTATGCTGGAAAAAATTTCTTTGTATTCCTGTATTATTTTAGTTATATCTTTTGACTTTTCCTTAGTTAAATTATTAAGATTAATCTTTTGCCAAGTTTGATTCTCTTTTGTTTCTATTACAGGTATTTCCTTAATATCATTTTCATTGTGATTTTCATTTGTTATTATCATCAAGCATTCTTCTCTTTCTGAAAATTTATTTTCTATTTCCTCCTGAATGTTTTGTATCAACTCATCTTCTCTATCATGATACAGTTTCAAATTATTTATGTGATATGTTTTAATTTTCCCATTTATTTCAATTTGATAATTCACATCACTAATTTGCTTTATCACCTTAAATGGACCTT
Organism: Biomphalaria glabrata; assembly: GCF_947242115.1. NCBI lineage: Eukaryota > Metazoa > Mollusca > Gastropoda > Planorbidae > Biomphalaria > Biomphalaria glabrata. The sequence continues at coordinate 17,780,210 of NC_074718.1, read as the reverse complement.
TCCATTGTTTACCAATTTTATTTTTCAGGTCATTTATCAATATTAATACATTGTTTCCTACTTCTAGTGTTTTCAATTGTCTTTTCTTATTTATATTCTCATTGTGACAAGTCAAAAACTCGCTGTCAGAGTCACTCAAATTTATCACAGCATTAATTATTATTTTTCATTATTTATTTATTTTATTTTAATTATTTGTCCATCCTACCCCTAAATTACTCACCCGCGCCACCTTTTCCTCTCCAGGCTAGACTTAGTTGACCACCTTGGAGATAGCTAAGGCGCGTCCTTTCATTTATCTGCCCTTGATCGGGGAAAGGTAGACACGCAATCTCTTTTGTCTTGCCCGCCGGATGTCTGAAGGACGGTCGCGGTTGACACCACCTTGGTTTGAACGCAAGCTAATCCTTCTCCCCCCCCCCACGTCTCTCTTTGATCTAAGAGATTACACGGGTCAACACACCGCGTGATACTCCAAGGTGCGGCTCTTGTCGGACTTCACCCACGTGTAAGCTAATTCTTAGCCTAGGACATTTCCGGTGTCCGCCCACACTTTTCAGGCATATATATATAGTAAACCAACTCAAATCACCCTCTCTTTCTCATTCGAGCTGAGCTATCGAGTCTGGACTATATCACTTATTCTTTCTCCTAGAGGAATACCTGGTGGTAAGCCGAACTTAATCACAAGTTCCATCTTAATTACTCTGTGTATATTTCCATTGGATTTTATCATGTGTATTTTGCTTAGTTCATTTATATTTAATTAGTGCATTGTGTATTTCTCACTGGCGTAAGTAGAAGACATAAACATGTGCTATGTATATATTTTAAGTATTGCATTAATCTATTAATGCTACGTTGCTCAATTGATCATTGATGCAACCATGTATATATTTGTACATCTTATTTTATTTCTTTTATCTCGGTTGACAGCCTTGATAATCTTACTAGCGCACTGATACTGCGTCTAGAAAAGAGATATGAATTATCTTCCCTGTAATGGATTATCTCCCCTTTACTCATTTTACTCTAATGAGAGTTGCGCCGCTTGAAGGGACATTCAAGCACGCTCCATTGTTCTCGACCCACGGTCATATGCAAACAAAGCGTCTCGGTCTCTGACCACCGCCCAACTCACCCCCCCCCCCGTTTTCTTTCTTTACCCACCTGTGTTGTTTATTTGAGATTATTATTTCCCCTTCTATGTACATTTTTATATTATTACGTTCTCTTTCATGTACATTTTTATATTGCTACTATCTGCCATCTATTTTCCAAATCCCATTTGTCATCATCTCCCCTTTATGCTCTAAAGCAATTTTACCAATCTGACGAATGCACCTCAGTCGAGGGCATCGATAAGATGTATGAGAGAACATGTCCTAACTTGTCTTTATTTATCCGCAGCCTCCCTCAGGTGTCTGCCTATTTGTTTGATATCAAGAATCACCTACTATTTATGTGCTGAGTGCTATCCAGCACTGCACTGTCCTACTGAGACCTGCCTATTTATCGGATTACTTACCTGCCTATTTGCCTACTGGCCTATTTATGTGCTGAGTGCTATCCAGCACTGCACTGTCCTACTGAGACCTGCCTATTTATCGGATCACTTACCTGCCTATTTATTTGCTGTTGCTGTTCAGTGTCTGCACGACACTACTCAACTCTACTACTTGGCGCTATCGGCATTGCCCGCCTATTCGACAGCCCACCTGTCAAGCTATTAGGCGCGACGTCCCTAGAGTCAGATCTGTGCGAGACGTCATAGCTACGCCAACCCTCGGCAACTCACTGGACGTATCCTGTCAACTACGCTGCCCACGGCAGATCAGCTCTGCCCGCAGTAACCTTGTGCCCACGGTAGCTGGCCACCCGCCCTACTGTGCCCACTACAGATATTAGATTTTGGGGATTGAGACTCCACAAGAACTATATCGCCGGCGTCCCTCTATCCGCTAGAGCGCCACCTCCAGCTGCAGAACCTCAAGCCAGGACACAGCCAGCTGCGACATCAACAGGAATACCAGCTAAGTCAGAGGACAAAGTGACATACTCTCTTATTATGTGCAAGAGTGATGATTTAACATAGAATATACTAGAGATAAATGCAAACCCTCCCCCTTTTTATTATTATATGTATATTTATGTAAATAAATATCCTTTATTTTAACTTTTGTATCTATCTTTCATTGCTTTGTCTCGTTGCGTGTCTGCTCCCGACTCATATGCTGATAAGTGGGGTGTGATAGCATTAAAAATAATCATCCCCTAGACATAAAACGTGCCAAACACACGTCACATTTCCCCACCTGTCACATTTTGGCGAGCCCGTCCGTGGATTTAACCCATTAGTACAGCAGGCACGAACAGGCAGCAATAACTAAATTCCATATCAATATTTTTTTTCCTTAAAATATTTATAAGTATCAGCACTTCGCATTATCAAGAGTGTCACTTAGTTCATATTTTATTTATTATTATCATTGCATTTCATGTGTAATATTTTCTTGCAGGAACTTTGTGATTAACATAGGCAGACACCACATTCCTTTTGCACTCTTCCCTATAACTTCTAAGTAATTGCTTTCAGCAGCTCCTTCCTCGTCTCCACCTCTTACTCTATATTCTGCTTCATCCCCCTCATTACCCACCCCTCATCACTATGGCCAGTGGCACATTCTCCAAAGAGCACTCTGACTTAATGCAGAAAATAGCCGAATTCAAAGAAATAGCGGCCACCCTATTTAATGAAAAAGCAGAACGAACAAAATATGTGAGGGAACGTTTTGAGGCCTTTAGAAGAGAAGCTGAGGAAAAAGAAAGGGAAGAAAGAGAAGCGAAGTCTAAGCAAAGAATGATAGAAGAGGAAGAGGAAGAAAGGAGACTAGACAGGGAACATGAGTTAAAGATGAATGCGATTAAGCAGGAAATACTAGAAATTAGACAGCGCTATAGACCGCAGAGTTTGGAGCTGAACAGCACATCCGCAAGACAAGACCAGGAAGCAGAGGAGAGTGGAATCATGACTCATGTCGAAACAGAGCACACCGCCCCATCAGAGACAGAAGTTGCTTCTAAGGATGAAACTTTCATGCCTGATACTCCTCCTCTCAACAATCCCACATTGTCTACCCAGCCTAACCCTCCAGCTCAGTCTAATAGTTCTGTAAACGGCGACGTCCCAATCCAGCCCATGCCCTCAAGCAAACCCCAACCTAAAAAGGCACCAATCCAACGACCAGCCAAGCACGAAAACTGTAGTCGCCCAGCATTTAAGCCTAGTCATAACCAGAACAACCAAGCCCACCGTGACTGTAACAACAGCACTCGTGGCAACAAACCTAACCAAGCCTACCATGACTGCAACAACAGTATGCGTAGCCGCAAATCTAATCGCAACCGCCAAAAGCAGCAGGCCCCACAGACCATTTCAGTAATGACCTCGGTCCTCAAACCCTCTGTGACTAATCAGCAAACACAGACTGATAGAACAGCGGGCGACCCATACGTCATATCAACTCTGACTGTGGCCCCTGAAAACACTGCTTTTGGTCCTACGAAAACGGAAGTCCTACCGGCACTTCCTCACCCTGTCTCATCTTCCCCCGGGATAGAAACCATTCTGGTTAACGGGCGGTACGTCCGGTCCCTATTTGACACAGGCTGTGCGGTAAGCTCAGTTATCTGCAAAGCACTGGTTGATCCGGCCGATCTCACAGATAGAACTGTGACGATTCAGTCCCTTGACCGTGAGATTCCTCCAAAGATTCTTCCTATTGCTAGGGTGCACGTGGAGTGCAGATACGTACATGGCACCATTGACGCCGCCGTCATGGACAAGCCAGTGTACGACTTCATTCTAGGCTCCAAATATGTCCCTCTTGGAGAAGTCAACAAGCCATACTTTTCTCTGCCCGTTGGTAGATCGACGAAGCAGAAACGTGGCAGCAACCAGCAGGTTGGAAGCCCTGGTCGCCACACTAATACGCCTAGTCCCGACTCATCAGCGAAGCTCAAACCACTCTGCCCTAGCACTGACACTGCTAGGAAGTCACGAGTTAAGTCGTTTACCCGCGCTCGTGAGGGTCTTCTTGACCAAGGCTACTCAGCCAAAATTAAGCAACATTCCTCTGACATTGACAGTGTCAGAATGCCCCGAGGTAAGATGAACACTTGCTCTCGTGGACTCACTCCTTTTCATGGCTCTTCAGCCTACATTCCAAATCAACCTCTCCCTGGCATTGATAGTGTCAGGAAGTCACGAGGTAAGCCGAACCCTCGCGCTCGTGAAAACACTTCTCGCTATGGCTCCTCAGCCACCATTCCAAGTCAACCTTCCCCTGGCATTGATAGTGTCAGGAAGTCACGAGGTAAGATGAACCCTTGCGCTCGTGAAAACTCTTCTCAACATGGCTCCTCAGCCACCATTCAATATAAACCTTCCCCTGGCATTAACCGTGTCAGGAAGCCACGATGTAAGCCAGATTATCGCACTCGTGGGGACGTTCTCCGGCAGAACTCCACATTCTTTATCAGGCCACTCTTCCCTGACATTGATCGTGTCAGACGATACCGAGGTAAACTGACTAGTTACTCTCGTGAAGAAGCGCCTCACAGCGGCTTCGGAGGTAAGCCCCAACGAGCACACGTGCCTTGGGCACCCCGCCTAAGCCCCAATAACCCTCCCCAATCCGCCCCAGGAAGGAATGATTACTCACCCAATCGCCCAATCTACTCTCCCAAGCAACCCCAAAGGTTTCACCCAGGTGACTACAAATTCAGAGACGGAAATTAGACCACGGACAGACTTGGACAGACTCTCCTCCTGGCCTGGCTACCCCTTATTTTTCCAGATTTTTTTTCTCTAATGCTGTGATAACAACTGATCTTAAAGTTAGAGTGACATCAGTCTGCTCGCACTTTATGGATCTTTCTGCGATAGATCCATCTTGGCGGCGGCGTATGTGACAAGTCAAAAACTCGCTGTCAGAGTCACTCAAATTTATCACAGCATTAATTATTATTTTTCATTATTTATTTATTTTATTTTAATTATTTGTCCATCCTACCCCTAAATTACTCACCCGCGCCACCTTTTCCTCTCCAGGCTAGACTTAGTTGACCACCTTGGAGATAGCTAAGGCGCGTCCTTTCATTTATCTGCCCTTGATCGGGGAAAGGTAGACACGCAATCTCTTTTGTCTTGCCCGCCGGATGTCTGAAGGACGGTCGCGGTTGACACCACCTTGGTTTGAACGCAAGCTAATCCTTCTCCCCCCCCCCACGTCTCTCTTTGATCTAAGAGATTACACGGGTCAACACACCGCGTGATACTCCAAGGTGCGGCTCTTGTCGGACTTCACCCACGTGTAAGCTAATTCTTAGCCTAGGACATTTCCGGTGTCCGCCCACACTTTTCAGGCATATATATATAGTAAACCAACTAAAATCACCCTCTCTTTCTCATTCGAGCTGAGCTATCGAGTCTGGACTATATCACTTATTCTTTCTCCTAGAGGAATACCTGGTGGTAAGCCGAACTTAATCACAAGTTCCATCTTAATTACTCTGTGTATATTTCCATTGGATTTTATCATGTGTATTTTGCTTAGTTCATTTATATTTAATTAGTGCATTGTGTATTTCTCACTGGCGTAAGTAGAAGACATAAACATGTGCTATGTATATATTTTAAGTATTGCATTAATCTATTAATGCTACGTTGCTCAATTGATCATTGATGCAACCATGTATATATTTGTACATCTTATTTTATTTCTTTTATCTCGGTTGACAGCCTTGATAATCTTACTAGCGCACTGATACTGCGTCTAGAAAAGAGATATGAATTATCTTCCCTGTAATGGATTATCTCCCCTTTACTCATTTTACTCTAATGAGAGTTGCGCCGCTTGAAGGGACATTCAAGCACGCTCCATTGTTCTCGACCCACGGTCATATGCAAACAAAGCGTCTCGGTCTCTGACCACCGCCCAACTCACCCCCCCCCCGTTTTCTTTCTTTACCCACCTGTGTTGTTTATTTGAGATTATTATTTCCCCTTCTATGTACATTTTTATATTATTACGTTCTCTTTCATGTACATTTTTATATTGCTACTATCTGCCATCTATTTTCCAAATCCCATTTGTCATCATCTCCCCTTTATGCTCTAAAGCAATTTTACCAATCTGACGAATGCACCTCAGTCGAGGGCATCGATAAGATGTATGAGAGAACATGTCCTAACTTGTCTTTATTTATCCGCAGCCTCCCTCAGGTGTCTGCCTATTTGTTTGATATCAAGAATCACCTACTATTTATGTGCTGAGTGCTATCCAGCACTGCACTGTCCTACTGAGACCTGCCTATTTATCGGATTACTTACCTGCCTATTTGCCTACTGGCCTATTTATGTGCTGAGTGCTATCCAGCACTGCACTGTCCTACTGAGACCTGCCTATTTATCGGATCACTTACCTGCCTATTTATTTGCTGTTGCTGTTCAGTGTCTGCACGACACTACTCAACTCTACTACTTGGCGCTATCGGCATTGCCCGCCTATTCGACAGCCCACCTGTCAAGCTATTAGGCGCGACGTCCCTATAGAGTCAGATCTGTGCGAGACGTCATAGCTACGCCAACCCTCGGCAACTCACTGGACGTATCCTGTCAACTACGCTGCCCACGGCAGATCAGCTCTGCCCGCAGTAACCTTGTGCCCACGGTAGCTGGCCACCCGCCCTACTGTGCCCACTACAGATATTAGATTTTGGGGATTGAGACTCCACAAGAACTATATCGCCGGCGTCCCTCTATCCGCTAGAGCGCCACCTCCAGCTGCAGAACCTCAAGCCAGGACACAGCCAGCTGCGACATCAACAGGAATACCAGCTAAGTCAGAGGACAAAGTGACATACTCTCTTATTATGTGCAAGAGTGATGATTTAACATAGAATATACTAGAGATAAATGCAAACCCTCCCCCTTTTTATTATTATATGTATATTTATGTAAATAAATATCCTTTATTTTAACTTTTGTATCTATCTTTCATTGCTTTGTCTCGTTGCGTGTCTGCTCCCGATTCATATGCTGATAAGTGGGGTGTGATAGCATTAAAAATAATCATCCCCTAGACATAAAACGTGCCAAACACACGTCACATTTCCCCACCTGTCACACTCATGAGCACTTTGTTTGTACTTCTTATTGTTGTTATATGCTTGAGTCCATATTTCTTTCAATTCTGTTGTGATTGTTGTTTCACTGTCATTATTTAATTTATTCTCATTGTCTATTAGATTTTCTTTAAAAACATCTAATTCATCTCTGGGTTTTTTTCCATGTATTATTTCATATGGTGAAAATTGTGTTGCTTCATGGATGTTGTTTCTATGAGCAAATAGTACATAGTTAATGTAATGATCCCACTTGTTCGGATTATTCTGAATTATTTTTGTTAATGATCTTTTTAATGAACCACCATACCGTTCACATAAACCGTTACTCTCTGGGTGGTAAACCGAAGAGTATATGTGTTGTATATTGTATTGTTTAGTCCATTTCTTAAATTGTTCTGATTTAAACTGAGATCCCTGATTACTCAATATAATTTTAGGTATACCATGTCTTGTAATTACTTTTTGAGTTATGGCATTAATGATAATCTCTGCACTTGTATTTGATAATGGGATTGCCTCTGGGTATCTACTAAACATGTCTATTACTGTTAGAATGTATTTGTTATTATTTTCAGTTTGAATTAAAGGACCTATTAAATCAATAGATACTTTCTGAAATGGTTCTGTAGGTTCATCCATTTCTTGAATAGGTGCTTTATTCACTAAGCTTTTGTTAGATCTCTTTTGACATATGTCACATGAGTTTATGTATTTGTTGATTGTTGCTTTCATTTTGGGCCAAAATACTTGTTTTGACAAATTCCTATAACATTTCTTTACTCCCCTATGTGCTGCTAAATTATTATCATGTGTCATGATTAAAACATCTTTCCAATATTTCTGTGGTAAGACAAGTTGTTTTATTTTCTTGTTATCATTACTTGTTTGTCTAAACAATATTTTATTCTCTATACAAAATTTCTCCATTGGATTATTATTGTTTTTATCTGATATTCTTGAATAAATTTTCCCAATAATATTGTCATTCATTTGTTCTAATGCAAATGTGGGTGTTGTTTCTTTTTCACTTTGAGATATTTGTGTTTCAAGACTATTTTGTGTTTCATTTTCTATCTCTCTTTTCTTAACATCTGTATTTTCTATTTGTATTACTTTACTGGTTTCTTTTTCTTCATCATTACTTATTACATTTATTGTATTTTTCTGTTTCTCATCTTGTTTATCCATTGATCTTGTTATTACCATACTTGTTATATTTTGTGTTTCTATGTTTTCATGATTTTGTCTTATGTTTTTGTATTTGTTTTGCCAGTCTTCTAATTCTTTTCTTGAACATTCTTTAACTCCTTTTATGTTTCCTACTAGCATATCATATCTCAGTTCTGGTATTGCAATGCCATCACAATAACCATTGAAAAATGGAGTTTCAATGTATACCCTTATAGCTTTAAATTCTCTTACGGCTCCATCTGCTAATTCTACTTTCCTAGTAAACCCTTTATACCAATGAGGTTTGACAAATTTAGTTTTTACAGCCAAAGTGTTACAACCTGAATCCCTGATTAATTCCACCGGAATTTTATCTACAAATCCTGGGTACACTGCAAAATTGTTCCTATTTCCTTCCATGAAATATACCCTATCTGTACCTTTATTTTTGTATTCCCTACTGTAACTCCTATTTCTATAATTTCCCCTGTCATTCCTATCTCTACTCCTATATCTACTGTTATTTTGTTCATTGTATCTATTTCTACTTCCAGACCTACTATTCCCTCTTCTACAGTTAGCTGCTATATGACCTTTTCCTTGACATTTAAAACAGGTTATTTCACTATATTTTCTATTTCCACTATTTGATCTGTTTCTATTTCTACTTCTATCAACATTTTCTTTGGTGTATCCTATTAAATCTACTTTGCTCTTATCCCTATCAGAAAATGGTTTATTTGGATAGGCATTTTTGTATACTCTCATTATCTCTGTTATTTCATCTATAGTTTTTGGATTTCTTTCTCTAATAAAAGATTGTAACTGAGGATCACATTTATTTACAAAGTTGTCCACTAGAATAAAAATTTTTAATCCCTCATAAGAGTTTATCACTTTTTCTAATTTTACCCACTTATTGAAAAAATCCTTTTCCATATTAATGGTAGTTTGGGGTTCTATTTCTAATGATGGTATATTGTCAAAGTTTTTCTTTCTAAAAGTTGTAGCATTATGACCATAGGCATTCAATAACTCTCTTTTTAAAACCTGATAGCTATCATCAATATAATGGTCATGATTTTGGCATATTGTTAGAGCTTGACCATGAACAAAGTCTATCAAATTTCAGACCACTCTTCTTCTGGCATATTAAATGTAGACATTTTTGCCTCATATCTTTTCAGAAAATCACCAATGTCATCCTTCTGTTCATCAAAACTTTGTATCTTTCTCTTTAGCCATGTTTGTGAATTAGGGTTGTCCTTTGAGTGGTATAATTATTTGAGTTATTTGTGTTATTTCCTTGTTCAGTTTGGGCTCTGGCTTGTGCTGCATCCAATCTCATCTTCTCCATTTTAGCTTCATGTTCTCTCTGCCTTTCTTGGTCCTCTTTTTGCTTCTCATATTCTTCCTTTCTGATCCTATCTTGTCTCTCTATCTCTTGTCTTTGACGTTCTTCTTGTCTTTCTATCTCTTGTCTTTGACGTTCTTCTTGTCTTTCTATCTCTTGTCTTTGACGTTCTGTTTCTTCCCTCACAACTTGCTGTACATAAGCTGCTAAGTCCTTTCCTTTTAACTCCATGGCCTTTCCATCCTGCATAGCTGTTTCCTTAACCTCCTTAAGGTCCACATATGATGATGTAGCCATTGTGTTTTATATTTTATATATATTTTTACTTAGCCTATATTGGTTATGGCTATACTTTAAACTTATTTTATATTTAAGTTTTTACACACTTTTATACAAGTTTTAAATGTTATGTCTCTATCTATAGATTTAGTAAATGAGTAAATCTAGTCTGAGTTATGTTCAGATCTGTATATTAGATCTAGTATCACACAAATTTAAATCTATTATATTATAGTATATATAATAGTACCATTTAGGTCTATAGTTATCAAGAGCACTATGACTATTAGATCTAGTATGAATGATCAATTTTAAAATTTGATGTGACTGAAGTGTGTATAGAGTACTCAGTAGACTCTAAGACTGTCTAAGTCTAAGTCTAAGAGTAGATCAGATAGATCTAATCCAGAAATTATGGTTCTATTTAACCATATGAAACAAATATGTTTATACAATGTCAAATATATCTTCAACAAGATATATATATCTAGAATGTACTACCTTCATTCATCTTTCAATTAATAATATTTCAAATTAGAGTCTAGATGATTTAATGTACCAAAGAGATGTACAACAATTTGTAGATCTAAATTTAGCCAGACGACAGTGTTTGACTACATAGCCAGTTTCGGCATTATTCTCATGGCAAAATCATATTTGATTTTAACCGCTAGAACTAAAATTATTTTAGTCTGATTCACAATAAAAGAATCCTACCTGTACTTTCTATCATTAAGTGAAAAAAAATACAGATCTAATTAAATTAATAAAAATAAATAATTTAAAATAATATAAACAAATGAAATAATTAAATGAGACTATCGCTATGGGTTGGGATATGACAATATGGCACACAATGATAACGTCACGAAGTAACTAAGCAACAACGGATATGACGTTTACACAAACAAAACAATTACAACCCTAAACGTATAATATAGTTTTTCATCTAAATTATGTCTTCTACCCCGAACGGGTTTTAAGGCTTCAGCACCACCTGAATTTTACTCAGGCTAACATTCCAAATTTAGACAAAATCTATTTCTAAGGGCAATCTAAACATATACTAATAAGAAAAATGGCACTTAGCTTTTGATAAGAAAGATCCCTTTGTTCGGACTCCCGAATATGCTAGATCACAACAAATTCCACTGCCTCTCTTCTAGTTCTGACTCTGTTCTCCGGTGCTACCAGTGGATACAATCCGTGTCGAGTATCCCACGTAATGCCACAGATGTCTTGATATGCCACAGCAAAATGAGCAAAATGTTTCAGTTTCTTCGACGACTGTTGATGACTGTATGTGTAGTTCCGACGACTTTGTGTACACAGTTACTGACGAATAGGTTAACGGTTCTTCTGGCGATGACTTGATTTGTGTAGACGATTACTGACAAATAACAGTCTCTTGACGGCAACTTGATCTGGACGACTGACGAATAACGACTTTCTTGACGATGACTTGATCTGGGCTGAGGAATAACGGTTCTCTAAAATAGTTCACTGCTTCTGCTGCTACTCTGGTAGTACGACGAAGTTTGCTGTTGTACGTTGCTTCACTAGACCAAACTGTCCAATGTAGACTAGGTGAGACCAAGGTCACCTCCGACGACGTTCCGTTATACGATTAACGGTTTTCAACGAAATTAAGTGGATGTAGCTGTTTCCACAACTTCAATATCAACAAGTCTAGATATGGTCTAGACTAACGAATACTAAATAGATCAATGTTCAGTACTGATAAATATTACTTCACTAACCTTCCAAAGGTTAAACACAGTGACCGTTATAAAAGTGGCAAGCAACCGGTTCAATGAGCAAACTGCTCCACAAGAATCTCTCAAAGGGTAAGACGACAGAGCGATTTCGATTTAGTTAGCTACCAAACTTGTAGTACTCACAATACTTCTGACAGTGGGCAAACTGTCCTTCTCGAAACTGACGAGGTAAAACTTGATACTCGATGTGGCTCCTACGACGAAGAAAAAATATGTCCAACAGGTTCACTAACGATCTCTCACCCGTTATGAATGAACGGTTTCTCTGGTTGTAGGTCGATTCAGCATATGAAGATCAGGCTTTGATAATATACTGGTTAAGTCTACTCAACCAGACGTTGCGATGATTACTGTCCTGACGAAGGTCACCCTGAGTTAACGGCTCGTTGAACGTGCGATCAAACAGGCGACGACTGCATGTAGATCTAGAACAAAGTCACTCTGCGATGATGCTGTGTTCAGCCGTACTCCGATGAAACTTTATATCTTCGAGTGCACGACCTCACCTGAGTAAACGTTCTGCTTCGAGGTCCGGTTCGATGTTCGGGCGTCGGGGGTCGCCACTGTGATGTTGCTTATTCAGGCTGTCTTGAAGTCAACCAATTACTCTGCAAGCGTTTGGGTGTAATTGTTCGGGTGTATTCCGTGTAGTTGAACAACAATACATATAGAATAAAACAACACCTGTTTTAACGAGTGAAGAGATGTAGTCAAACTCTGATGAACAAGTTCACGTGGATTTATTCTGACAAAAGGCCACAGTAGAAGTCTCTGTCACTAAACACGTCGTTACCCTGGAGTATTCTATTGCTAACTGATTTTCCGGTCTCTAACCCAACATATCCCAAACGTCACTAGTCCCGTTCAATATGCGTCTTCTATGGTGCGTCGCTAAATAACTAACCTATATAAATAAGGTGTCTAACAGTGTATGCTTTAGGCAACGTTGTCGAAAAGCGGAAAAGGTGGTGGGGGGTGGTGGTGAAATAGGGCCTAGAAAGGGGAATTAATTAGGGTGAACTAAAAAAATAATACTAAATGCTGTGATAAAATTGAGTGACACTGTCAGCAAGTTTATGGCCTGTGACACAGACACAATCATATGACATAATCATATGATACATTCACAAGACATAATCATAGGGCTTATTTACTGACACGATTATATGACACAGTTACACTGCACAATTTCATCACTCAAGCATATGACTCAATGATATGACTCAATCCTATTACACAATCAACCAACCGAGAGGACACAGTTGGACGAGACACATCGTAGACCATATAATTCTTGGTGTAACGTCTCCTAGAGGTCTTGTAAAAAGTAAACCTTTAGTTCTAGGGTTTTGTTTATCATTTTCAAATTAAATTGTGTATGTACTAATAGTATATACTACCGTAAACTGTTTCCACATTATAACTGGTCTGGGAAATAAATCAACCACATCAAAAATCAATGTCATAATTCTAGATCGCTAAATACGATGCGGAAACATTTGTCAAAGAATTGAAGATGGTTCATCTTTCTCTTCATATCAAACATCAGAGACTTGCTCTTGTCTTCTAGTTTAGACTTATAGTAAATTGATGTCGAATTGGTTTTTGAATTTTAGTACAAAAACACAAAATAAAATCTTTGTGATTGAAAAAAAACAACAAATCAGATTAAAAAAAAAAAAAAAGCACGTATTTTTGAGACTAGAAATGAAGAAGTTGACATTATCTGACGACTACATTATCTGAGGATCGTGACAGTTTCAAACCTTATCTTGGTGATTTTTTGGTTTTGGTCATGTTTCTTAGGCACGTCTCGTTAAGTGACTTAAAGAAAAAAGTATAAGTACAGGATTATTACACGACATCTTTCAACAGAGAATTTTAATTCAACTTCCGACTAACAGACATATTGAAAGACATCAAGTAGAAGATGACTCCAATCATCCTTCTTGTCACTCTTGTCATTGCTGGATGTCTCGGTAAGTACAGTTACTCTCAAGTTCTTGTAACGGTCATTATGTGGCTCTCTTTCGATATACTGATGCTGCAATGAGTATGGGTTATTCTAGGTTGTCAGTGAGTCATGGGTAGTCTTAGGTTGTCAGTGAGTCATGGGTAGTCTTAGGTTGTCAGTGAGTCATGGGTAGTCTTAGGTTGTTAGTGAACCATAGGTAGTCTTAGGTTGTTAGTGAGTCATGGGTAGTCTTAGGTTGTTAGTGAACCATGGGTAGTCTTAGGTTGTTAGTGAACCATGGGTAGTCTTAGGTTGTTAGTGAACCATGGGTAGTCTTAGGTTGTTAGTGAACCATGGGTAGTCTTAGGTTGTTAGTGAACCATGGGTAGTCTTAGGTTGTTAGTGAACCATGGGTAGTCTTAGGTTGTTAGTGATGCATGGGTTGTCTTAGGTTGTTAGTGAACCATGGGTAGTCTTAGGTTGTTAGTGAACCATGGGTAGTCTTAGGTTGTTAGTGAACCATGGGTTGTCTTAGGTTGTTAGTGAACCATGGGTAGTCTTAGGTTGTTAGTGAACCATGGGTAGTCTTAGGTTGTTAGTGAACCATGGGTAGTCTTAGGTTGTTAGTGAACCATGGGTAGTCTTAGGTTGTTAGTGAACCATGGGTAGTCTTAGGTTGTTAGTGAACCATGGGTAGTCTTAGGTTGTTAGTGAACCATGGGTAGTCTTAGGTTGTTAGTGAACCATGGGTAGTCTTAGGTTGTTAGTGAACCATGGGTTGTCTTAGGTTGTTAGTGAACCATGGGTAGTCTTAGGTTGTTAGTGAACCATGGGTTGTCTTCGGTTGTTAGTGAACCATGGGTAGTCTTAGGTTGTTAGTGAACCATTAGTAGTCTTAGGTTGTTAGTGAACCATGGGTTGTCTTAGGTTGTTAGTGAACCATGGGTAGTCTTAGGTTGTTAGTGAACCATGGGTTGTCTTAGGTTGTTAGTGAACCATGGGTAGTCTTAGGTTGTTAGTGAACCATGGGTTGTCTTCGGTTGTCAGTGAGTTATGGATTGTCATAGGTTGTCAATGAGTCATGGGTTCTTATTAATGTCGATATTTTCTCGATTTCGATTGTCATAACACGAGGTATTTGTTCATTGGTATAGATTGTAGTCATTAATTTGAATAAGATGGTTTTGGTTCAAACATAGAATTACCAAACATTGAGGACTAACCAATCGCGTAGACAATACATAGATTCCAAATAATAGCTTAGTTAGAGAAAAAAACAAACATAATTAATAGAGTCTTTTGAAGAAAACCCAGACTTATGGGGAAAAAACTCTTTAGAAATATTCTGAACGTTTCCGTACGAAAAGAAGGAGAAGGTCTGCCTACAAAGTAGTTCCTTGCCATATCTTTATGTAATACTGTCTTAGAGTAATGGTGCTTACGAATGACTTATTTCAGAACTAACCCAGACCCTTATGCCAACCCTAAATTTTGAAATTGCATTATGAGTTTTACTTAGTTTATATATTACTATTACTATCCATGCATCATCTGCAATATAGATCGCAGGCTCTGAAAGATGTACAGCACGACCAGTTCTTTGTAGTCAGTAGAGAGAAATAAATAAATAGAAGTATATGAACATTTAGGGCACCGTCTTATGTGGAAATCCTTAGCTGGACTATTAATAGAATAACCTAAGTATGCCATGCTTACTTCTAAGACTCCTTACAATACTGAACAAGAGTTAAATATGATTAGAACGTATGGACCTCTACCATCTTCATTGAGTTGAAAAAAAAAACACTTATTTGTAACTAACTCTTTGTCCAGATATAGATAAAGTATAGCAAACAAACATATGTATGCAATAAATCGTTGTCAAGGTTGTTAAGCTCATTGCTACATTCTTTATTCTCAGGACTCGAGGAGAGGTCATTCGCTAGCTGTGTCCACAACTGTAATGGCGACATTGCTTGTGAGATTCACTGCGCACACACTAATCCAGTCAGAGCTTTAGGCAGCTGTAACCACCAGTGTCCACCCAACGATGTCGGCTGCGAGACTGCATGCTCTCATGAACACAACCAGAGAGCTCTGGGGGAGTGCCTCCATAACTGTCCCCCAATGGATATCGGATGTGAAGTACAATGCTCACACCAAAACGCAAAGAGAGCCCTGGGTGAGTGCCTACATCAATGCCCTCCAGGTGACGTCGGATGTGAGATTCAATGCGCCCACAACAATGGTAGACGAGCCCTAGCCGAGTGCCTGAATCACTGCTCAGGGAATCTTGCATGTGAAATTCAGTGCACCCACAACAACCCTGTGAGGGCCCTTGGGGAATGCTTACACCAGTGCCCACCCCTTGATGTCGGCTGCGAAGTCCAGTGTGCCCATAACAACAAGAGGGAACAGTGCATTAGTCTATGCCCACCAAATGACCAAGGATGCCACAGTGCTTGCTCTCACGAGGTCGTCGGCAAAAGAGAGTCTTGCATTAGCCAATGCCCGCCAAATGACCAGGGATGCCACAATGCTTGCTCACATGAGGTCGTCGGCAAAAGAGAGTCTTGCATTAGCCAATGCCCGCCAAATGACCAGGGATGCCACAATGCTTGCTCACATGAGGTTGTCGGCTAAATCAGCATCGTACATTAAGTAATACCTACATTAAGTAATACCTACTAAACTACTAAGACAAGTAACACTGTTTTACTTGATATAATAATGATGCCTTTTAATTAGGGCTATGTAATCAATTTGTTAATTAGTTAACAATAAAGACACTATTTCTATTATATAAGGTTTTAATTTATATGTAGCCTTTGAAAATAAAAAAAAAAAACGTGTGGTTTTTATGAATATACGATGCAGTATACATGAATACATACGAATGTGGCTCAGTTTTTATGAATATACGATGCAGTATACATGAATACATACGAATGTGGCTCAGTTTTTATGAATATACGATGCAGTTTACATGAATACATACGAATGTGGCTCAGTTTTTATGAATATACGATGCAGTTTACATGAATACATACGAATGTGGCTCAGTTTTTATGAATATACGATGCAGTTTACATGAATACATACGAATGTGGCTCAGTTTTTATGAATATACGATGCAGTTTACATGAATACATACGAATGTGGCTCAGTTTTTATGAATATACGATGCAGTTTACATGAATACATACGAATGTGGCTCAGTTTTTATGAATATACGATGCAGTTTACATGAATACATACGAATGTGGCTCAGTTTTTATGAATATACGATGCAGTTTACATGAATACATACGAATGTGGCTCAGTTTTTATGAATATACGATGCAGTTTACATGAATACATACGAATGTGGCTCAGTTTTTATGAATATACGATGCAGTTTACATGAATACATACGAATGTGGCTCAGTTTTTATGAATATACGATGCAGTTTACATGAATACATACGAATGTGGCTCAGTTTTTATGAATATACGATGCAGTTTACATGAATACATACGAATGTGGCTCAGTTTTTATGAATATACGATGCAGTTTACATGAATACATACGAATGTGGCTCAGTTTTTATGAATATACGATGCAGTTTACATGAATACATACGAATGTGGCTCAGTTTTTATGAATATACGATGCAGTTTACATGAATACATACGAATGTGGCTCAGTTTTTATGAATATACGATGCAGTTTACATGAATACATACGAATGTGGCTCAGTTTTTATGAATATACGATGCAGTTTACATGAATACATACGAATGTGGCTCAGTTTTTATGAATATACGATGCAGTTTACATGAATACATACGAATGTGGCTCAGTTTTTATGAATATACGATGCAGTTTACATGAATACATACGAATGTGGCTCAGTTTTTATGAATATACGATGCAGTATACATGAATACATACGAATGTGGCTCAGTTTTTAGAAACTTCTCTTAGCTATAACAAGCTCAATCTCTCTTGACGACCTGTTGGAAAGAGTTAACTGGGAAATTTCTATGCTGCCGTTCTGCAAACACAACTCAGCTCAAGTCTACTTCTAACTCGAGCACCTTGAATGTGGAAACATTATGTTGTGGCCCAAGCAAAGGGATATGCCTCTATTGCCACGTGCTTAAAATAGGAATTTTGTCTTCTGGATTCAAAACTTTTGGTTTTTAGATAAAATATGCTAAACACATTTTCATACTAATAAACAAAACCCTGATGTTTGGCGTAGTGATATAACTACACATAAGTAACTCTTGCAGTTTGGCGTAGAGATACATCTACACATAAGTAAACCTTGCAGTTTGGCTTAGTGATACATTTGTCTGGGTTTTTTTTTTGCAGTTTAAAAATTATACTGGCTTTCAGAAAGCACTTCGCCCACTCTAGAGTAGTCCATCCGCCACTTATAGAGTAATGCCATTGCAGTGGACCAATGAGACTTTTAATAGTTCTGCGGAATTTCTACCAAATGAATTTCAACTAACTGAATTTCAACCAACTGAATTTCTACCAACTGAATTTCTATCTTTTTTTTAGTCACTTAGACAAGAGACTCAGCAATAAAAATCACATTTTCATAATAATAAACAAAACCCTGATGTTTGGCGTAGTGATATATCTACACATAAGTAACTCTTGCAGTTTGGCGTAGAGATACTAGAGTCACTAAGACCAGAGACTCAGCAATAAAAAGCACGCTATAGTGCTCCGTCCATCGGTTACGTATATCATTCTAGTCAGCATAAGAAATACGTTCAAAGTTCTTAGAAGTATCCAAGTCTGGTAAGTCGAGCTCTACGGCTACTCAATAGGATGTAGTCGTTTTACCTTTTTGTTTTCTTAAGTCCAAAGTGTTAATTTTCAAAATTAAACATGTAAGTTTTTTTTCCCTCATAAAAATACATTTTTTTTAAATAAAACAATTCAGGGGAGGTAAGTCACTATAACAGGCAGTGACGCCACTAGGGTGGGTGTCACTCGGTGAAGTCACATTATGGTCTCTCCCCCCCCCCCAAGCTCCCAAAAAAAAAATTTCCCGTTGATTTTTTTCTTTTCTAGAACCGAAATAGCTTTTATTTAGCTAAATACCTACATTTATTAATAGTTAGACCACTGAAAAATGGTTGTCCATTTTATTTGTAAAGTTCGTTGTTTATAACTATTTATCTATAGTCGTCACAGATATTAAAATGTAAGATGAAAAATAAGAAACAGTCTTAACATCAACATGGGCTCTTTAGTAGACAGTCAAATGCTTATTTACGTAAACTGTACTACTTTAGACTGTCATGCTTGTAAAGACACGAATAACACAATTAAAACTTTCGTTAAAAAAATATTTAAAAAATTGCAAAAACAAAAAAAAAAAGAATGTTTATAGACTTAACATTTTAATGTGTACAAGATTTAATAAAATGCTTTTAAAATAAAAAAAAAATACTTTCCTTAGACAATTATGAGATAGTCGTGTTTTCCCAAATTAATGTTAGTTTTAAAAAGTATTTCTACATGACGTCACAGGCACGAAGATGCAGACAACAGTTGCAGACGTCATGACAAGATTGGTAGCGATTCTTGGAAATCCCATGGCATGTGTGTTGTAAACATTCAAGTACCGCCCAGTTTCATCAAGATTATCGCTACCTAGAGTTGTCTTCTCACTTTTGGTATTTGTATTCCAATAAAGAACTTTTGATAAATCATCAGTTACAGCAGCTCATTTTGAAACGAACATCAACAAAATTTTGGGTTGAATTCGTTCAAATGCATCTGCTAACTAAGTAATATCATGTAGTTTAAGTTGAAATTCAGCATTAAAAAGTATTGACCTCTGTTTCTTTTCTTGAATAGAGAGTTTGGCATCTAAAGATTGTTATTCTGACATTTTTTTTCTTTTTTTTTTCCCTATTGAAATGCCATGTTTTTATTTGAGTAGAACCCTTTCAATAATATATTGTTCTAACGTGTAAGGTTTTTGGTAGAGAAAATGTTAAAAGATTTCTTCATGGCCACCACTTTGTCATTCATTAACTCTGGTAGGCCCATTGGCAAATACTGGCTAATCCATTCTAGAGAGTGGGGGGGGGGGGGTGCTGCATAATTTGTTTAAATAATATTCAATAATATTAATACTCTTGACCATAAATGCCATAAATGCTACTTTTGATATTTTTATATTTTGTCGCTTCTCTCTCTCTCCAAGCTAAAATTATACGTATAAAGCATTTCGCTAGGCCTAAACAAATCTAGGAATCATATCAATCATAAGTATATATGAAATGGACGGGCTTAAATATTAAAAAATGTCCAATGTCATTCTTTTCTGTGCTTTGCAAAACTGCAACTAGTTCTATACAAATGTTTCTTACACATTTATTGAACTAACTATTCATTACTACGAGCACTTCAATCTACCTTTTGTGGCATATTTAATAGACAAAAGCTCTTCTATCATCGTTAAAAAAAGCATCAAAAATTACACTCACAACATTACCACATTTAAAGGAACTTTTTGAACAAACGTGCCTAAGAAAAATCGAAAAAATCTTGGAAGACAACGGCCACCCGCTCCATCAGAACTACGCCAGGTCGTCGCAAAGTGGGCGACTGCTGTCAATCAAAACAAGAACGGAGCGGTACAAAAACTCGTTCGTACCTCACTCGGTCAGACTCTATCACCGCCACTCATTGATCAGGGAACATGAAATGCACCAAGATACCTGTGTGTAGTCGCTGAATGAACTCTTCATGTTGTCTGTTGTATTTATGTGTATGTTTCTGTTGTGTTGTCTTTATATGAGAAACGAGTCCTTGTAATCACAACAAATTTCCGTAAGGATTAATAAAGCAGTCTTAGTCTTAGTCTTATCGCTTTATCGCCCTGTGCACAGAAACATACAGGACACTGAGGTCTACATATACAATTACTAGCAAAAAGAAATTACAGTAGACAGAGAGATCATGTTAGTTATGAAACTTCAGATCCATCAAGAAACCATCTCAAGACACTAACGACCTTAGTCCTACACAGCACGAAGAACAAGTGTAACACCTGCGACTTTGATTTAGAACTTAATTTAACAAGAGATGAATGTATGAAATCACAGACATTGTAATTACATCAACAAGAACTCGGTGTCAACAGAGAGGTCTTTTTAAAAATAAAGTGCAATCTCATGCTTTAATGTCATTTAATTTTAGGTGAAATGTGTCAGACATATCGTATAAAGTGGACACAGATTGAAAGAGTTACAACCTAAATAAGATTTAGTATCCAAGGATAATTACGGAGAATAGTAAGATAGCATTGTCGAGCAATGGTACACATCCAGGGGCGGACTGGGTATCAAATTCGGTCCGGGCATTACCATATAAACCGGCCCACAAATGTCATGTTATATATTTTCGGTGTGTGTGTGGGATTTTAAACCTCTCCGAAATTTATATATATATATATGTATATTAGTGTGTGTCTATATGTAATTAATCTTCATTACATTCTTATCTTTCATTCTTTCAATCGTTTTTTCTACCCTAGAACACTCTCTTCCTATAATTTGTGGAAAGGCAGTATACACCACCAAGGGACAGCTAGGGAGTCTGGGGGAGCGCTGTAAGCTCCCCCAGTGGGGTCCGGGGCGAAGCCCCGGATCCAAGCATTATTTCCGTAATTTTAAGCTTTAAAAATGCTTATTTTGAGGTATCTACAGTGCAATTAGCCTGCTACTCTTCCGCTAAAAAAAATCAAAAACTAAATCTTCTATTCAGTGGAGTCCAGCGACTGGTAGAAAAAGGTAAAATGCTTTAGTTTTTGTATTGGAGGTGGGGGGGGGGAGGGAAACAACAAAACCCCTTTTGGCTACGCTCATGAAATTTGGTGACTGTAGTTTGCTTAAGTTGGCTGCACTGGGAAAGTAAGTAAAGTTTCCCTTTCAGACAATGAGATCTGAGGCCGGTGATGGTTCACTACATAGTGAATTTATACAAAAAAGAAAATACAATTTCAACTCTAAATAGACTTAATATCCTAAACTTCATCAGAAGTCAACAGGCTTGTCAACAGGACCAGAACTGGTTGGTTTAGTGCTCTGTGTGGTCATCTGGTCTATCTTGACATCAAAGCCGTGACACGATCAACAAGATTCTTCTAAGTACTGTCATTCAGACAAATACGACAGGTACGAGCAAACGAGCCAGATGTAGGAACTTCTGGTAGTCTCTCGCGGCCTCTGGTAGTCTCTCGCGGCCTCTGGTAGTCTCTTGCGGCCTCTGGTAGTCTCTTGCGGCCTGGGATAGTCTCTTGGGGCTCGGGTAGTCTTTAGTACCTTCTGGTTACCTGAAAAGTTTAGTTGTCTACAACAAAGCTAACAAAATGTAGACACAGCTGTATATTACATCTTAAATATAAATCTCGTCACAACTGGCAAAACTTGAAAACTTACAGTAAATAAACAATATCATTAGTACAATTATGTTTACTGCAATAAATAACATCAGTAGGGTTCTAGGGTTTAACACTGATAAAATTCTTTTTACGAGCCCCCATGTGACCTAAAGAGGATTCATGAACCAATATGAGTTCACATTACCTAGTAGCGGGTATAGCTAAAAATATTCAATTAGAATTATAGCTAGATTTAGGTATTTAGATCAAAAGGTCAGTGTTAAGTGTGCTGGCACGTTCGTCCAGAGGTGTGCTGGCCCCTTCTTGTACTGCCTCGGTTATTATGTATAACCTCTAGGTATACAATTCAACTAATGAATGCAACAAAAGACTTTACAAAGTCGCAGGTAAACATATTTACAAAGTTTATTTACATGAGAAAAATAAATGGCCATCAACTCACAGGCAGACCACAAAAAGTAAACAAAGGATACTCGAAAATAATATGGCACACAGCCCTAGTCATATTGTTATAAACCTGGTGGCGGCACAGATGGGGGTAGTGGTGTGTGTGTGTAGTCAGCCGACGCAAATCGCCCCAGGCCAGCGCTAGACGAGCGGTCAACCGTGACGAGTTACGACGATCGGCCGAGACGAGTATCAACATGATTGTTCGGGAAGGATCGACATCGTGAACAGAGCTCAAGAGTGTCACGAGGGATGTAGTCATCTGACCACCCAGAATGGTCGAGCGACGTTCTGTCCGGTTCTAGAAGGCCAGCAGGGACCCTATATAAAGAGCGAAGGTATCAGAGACCAAAAAGTCACAACTTCCCGATCTACAGTTCGTTACAACGGCTCAGTACAAGTCAGTGGCGAGACAGGGAGAGACCAGTGCAAGAGTTGATACGGCGGAGAGATATTTGTACAGTCTTGTGTTACGTGCTGCCAATCGTACAGTATTGGCTGTTATTTATTGACATTAAACTATTACGTTATTTTGAAGCCCAGAGTTGTCAAGTTCTTTAAGTTGGTGGTGTCTGGTGCAGTTTGCAGAGAGCCTGGATAGCGAGATTCGTAACAACTGGTGTCAGAAGTGGGATCGGATCTGCAATGGCTACTACGAAAACGTTAGACCAACTCCTTGTTAAGGAACTGAAGGAAGAGCTCCGTGGTCGAGATCTGAAGACAAGCGGCAACAAAGAAACCTTACAAGAACGCCTTCGGGAAGAACTGGTGAAGGAAAAAGAAGATCCGGACACATACCTTTTTGAAGTCGAACCGGACTTGCTGGAACAGCTCACCAGTAGAATGCAGCAACAGATCACCAGTACCATACAGGAACAGATGGCAGCTATGCAGGGACAGATGGCAGCTATGCAGGGACAAATCGCCAGTAGCAAACAGGAGCAGATGGCAGCTATGAACTCGGGGCTAGAAAACACCAATTACAAGATAGACGCCATGGACACGGGAATCAAAACGGAGTTATTGACAATGAACCAACGCATACATGCTGTGGAGGAGAGAATCACCAGCATTGACGAGCAGATGAATCAGAGGGTCGACGCAGTAGAGAAGGCCATCGACGAAATGAAGATACAAGTCCAACGCAAGCACACAAATGTACCAGAAGCAGATATGACGTCATTTGTACCTGAAGTATTCGGGAAAATGAAGCCCCCCGTATTTGATGGTTCCGTGTCCTGGTCAGTATACAAGAAGCAATTTGACGCAGCAGCCAAAGTTAACAAATGGAACAGTGAGGAGGAGAAAGCAACAGCCCTTGTGTTATCCCTAAGAGGAAAAGCCTCCGAATTGCTACAGTCTCTACCGAACCAGCAAGACTTCGCCGCCCTTGTCCAGGCTATGGAACTCCGATACGGGGATGAACATCTGCAAGAAGTATATCGTGTGCAACTAAAGACCAGACAACAGCGCCTCGGTGAAACACTACAGGAGCTAGAGACAGACATCGAACGCCTCGCACATCTGGCCTACCCAACAGCCGCACAAGATTTTCTGGAGGTCATTATCACAGACGCCTTCATTGATGCGCTTCGAGACCCCGAGTTAAAGAAAGCCACCAGAGTTAGTGGTAGACGTAAGGCCAGTGAAGCCCTCGTATACGCTCTCTCATATGAAGCCGCTAAAGACGCATCTGGGAGCGCTCATCAAGGCCGAAAGTTGGAAGTCAAAGAGGAAGAATTTGAACAACTTGTGAGAAGGGTGACAGAGGCACTAGATGAACGACAAACAAACCAGATACCAGAACATCAACTTAGGGCTCCTGTACGGTGCTGGAATTGTGGTGAACTCGGTCATATACAAAGAAGCTGCACTAGAAGATTTCCACAAGCTGGAACCCATCACAGATCAGAAAGGTATGCACGACCAAGTTCCCGGGGCTACCAGGGAAACTAGCACGCGCCGGCTTCGAGGGGCGGAACCCGGCGACACAGAGAATGAGAGCCCCTACAACCATCATCCCGGTCGCCGTGCTAGGACAGAGTAAGAGTCTGAAAATCATCGGAAAAATTGGATGTCAAAAGTATCACTTCCTCCTAGATACTGGTGCCTCACGATCAGTCTTCCGGACGGATAAAGTGGACAATAGCAAGAAAACGCCAGTTAGAGCCTACTCGTTGAAAACAGCCAGTGGAGAACTGATGCCCATAAAAGGCCTGATCGACACAACAGTCGAGATCGGGAATCAGTCATTCGAACATGAATTCCTGATTGCTGACGTCACAGATGACTGCATAATAGGGCTCGACTTCATGTTGAAATATGGCTTTTCCTTAAATATCGGCGGAGGCACTTTACAATGTGGAGACCTCGAAGTACCCTTGCTTGGCGACGAGAATGAAGAAGATGGCCGAGTCAGAAGGATTAAGTTGGTAGAAAATACAACCTTGCCTGCCAAGTCTGAAATGATCATTTGGGGGAAAATTGAGGACGGCTATCCCACGACAGGAACAGCGCTGGTAGAAAGCTTGGACACCAACCCCAACGGGATAGCAGTAGGAAAGGCACTAGTCACGATTGGGAAAGACCAAAAGGTACCCGTAAGAATTGTGAACCTCGGTACAGTAGAGAAACACTTTCGGAAAGGTAGCACCATCGCTGGTTGCCATGCTCTTGAGATGATAAGAAACTGTAGCAGTGACAACCCCGTCGAAAGACTCGAGTCCAGTGAACCGCAGGTTACTAAATTTCTGACAGAAGTCAAAACGATATTGTCGAAAGAACAGTACACCAAAGCAGAACAATTCCTCAGAGAGTTTTCTGACATATTGCCATCTGATGAAATGGACTTTGGGCGGACAAATCTAATCCAGCATCGAATAGACACAGGAAACACTAGGCCTATACGACAGCAACCACGTCGCCTGCCGCTAGCAAAACACCAAGAAGCTATGGACATCATAGAACGAATGAGGCTGCAAGGGGTTGTTGAACCATCCAACAGTCCATGGTGTTCACCCATCGTCTTGGTAAAGAAGAAAGATGGATCCACGAGATTTTGTGTCGACTATAGATTATTAAATGACGCCACACACACAAGACAGCTACCCGCTTCCTAGGATTGACGACACATTGGACACACTTGCTGGGTCACAGATCTTTTCCACCCTTGACCTGAAGAGCGGTTACTGGCAAGTAGGACTACACCCCGAGGACAGAGATAAAACGGCCTTTTCTGCTGGTAATGGTCTCTGGCAATTTACCGTGATGCCTTTTGGACTCTGCAACGCCCCAGCCACCTTTGAAAGACTAATGGAGCATGTGTTAAGAGGACTCAACTGGACCACGTGTCTTGTCTACTTAGATGACATTATCGTCATAGGCAGAACCTTCGAGGAACATATCGCAAACCTGAAGGAAGTATTCGCAAGAATCAGAAACGCTGGAATGAAATTGAATCCAAAGAAGTGCTCCTTGTTCAGAAGGAGCGTCAAGTACCTTGGGCACATCGTGTCGAAGGAAGGAGTCAGCACAGATCCGGATAAAGTTGAAGCCGTGAATGAATGGCCGATCCCCGCTAATATCCAGGAGTTAAGAAGCTTTCTTGGACTCTGCACGTACTACAGACGTTTCGTACCAAACTTCTCTAGCCTCTGTAGCGCCCTTCATCAATTGACAGAACCGAAGCGGCCGTTTATTTGGACAACGGAATGTCAGGAGGCCTTTGAGCGACTTAAAAAGACTCTTGTTTCATCACCCATTCTGGCCTACCCGATACCAGGCGAGACATTCATACTTGACACCGATGCGAGCAGTACTGGAATAGGCGCTGTCTTATCCCAAAAGATAGATGGAACTGAGAGAGTCATAGCTTACTTTAGTCGGAGCTTGTCCAAAGCCGAGAGAAACTACTGTGTTACAAGACGTGAGCTACTGGCAGTTGTAGATGCCATACAACATTTCCACAAATACTTATATGGGCAAAAATTCATCCTTAGGACAGATCACGCTGCTCTTCAATGGCTGTTGTCATTTAAAAGTCCTGAAGGACAAGTCGCCAGGTGGATTGAACGTTTACAAACCTATGACTTCGAGACACAGCACCGAAAAGGACAAACTCACCAGAATGCTGACGCGCTGTCTCGACGACCTTGCAGAATGGAATGTAAACACTGCAGCAAGGTTGAAGAAAAGGGGGGTATCATTGATTGCCTACGTCTTGGAGTGCAAGCTTGTGGATCATGGTCCGACGAAAGAATCCGAGAAGACCAGTTAAAAGATGAAGATCTGGCTCCCATTCTGCTTATGAAGGAAGACGGACAAAGACCGGAATGGCATTACCTTTCTGATAAAGGAGCTGCTACCAAGGCATATTGGGCGCAATGGGACTCACTGACAATTGACAACGGAGTTCTCAAGAGGGTCTGGGAAACCGCAGATGGAGAAAGCAATCGCTTGCAGCTGTTGCTGCCTAAAGTGAGAGTTGCCGAGGTGTTGCAAGAAATCCATAATAATTCTAGTGGGTCACATTTAGGTGTCAACAAGACCTTTGAAAAAGTACGCCAGCGGTTTTACTGGTTCGGCTACCGGGATGATGTAGAAGAATGGTGCCGAAGGTGCGTTGCGTGTGCAGCAGCGAAGGGTCCGCACAGGAGAACGAGGGGACGTATGCAGCAATACAACGTCGGTAATCCCTTCGAAAGAATAGCGATTGATGTAGCCGGACCGTTTCCTGAGTCCCAGAGAGGAAACAAGTACGTTCTAGTGGCGATCGACTATTTTACTAAGTGGCCTGAGGCGTATGCGATACCAAACCAAGAAGCCACCACCGTAGCGGAAACACTTGTAGAAAATTGGATCAGCCGATTCGGTGCTCCCATAGAGTTACACTCCGACCAGGGCCGAAACTTCGAATCCAAGATCTTCCAAGAGATGTGCCAGGTACTCGGCATCGAGAAGACACGCACAACCCCTCTTCACCCCCAGTCAGACGGGATGGTAGAACGATTTAACCGAACACTGGAACAACACCTGTCGAAAGTCGTCGATGATCGCCAAGAGGACTGGGACACCTATATCCCAACGTTCCTCATGGCATATAGAGGATCGATTCACAGCACCACTGGTTACACTCCAGCAAAGATGTTGTTCGGCCGAGAGCTGCAACTACCATGTGACTTGCTATTCGGGATCCCGGGAAATGTGCCAGACTCTTCAACAGACTATATCGCAAATCTCCGAAAACGGATGGAGAAAACTCACGCTCTTGCCCGCAGGAACATCAAGATCAACAGTGACCAGATGAAAACAAGGTACGACAAACGGGCCAATGCCGCTGGGTTTCATGAGAACGATCTAGTTTGGCTGTACAACCCACAAAGACGAAAAGGCAAGTCCCCAAAGCTTCAAAAAGACTGGGAAGGACCCTACCGAGTGATAAAAAGAATCAACGATGTTGTGTATCGAATACAGAAGAGCCCAAGGTCGAAACTGAAGGTTGTCCACATCGACAGACTCAACAGGTACTATGGTGAAGCTGGATCTGCCCGGGACGGACAGATCTAAGGAGGGGGCAGTGTTATAAACCTGGTGGCGGCACAGATGGGGGTAGTGGTGTGTGTGTGTAGTCAGCCGACGCAAATCGCCCCAGGCCAGCGCTAGACGAGCGGTCAACCGTGACGAGTTACGACGATCGGCCGAGACGAGTATCAACATGATTGTTCGGGAAGGATCGACATCGTGAACAGAGCTCAAGAGTGTCACGAGGGATGTAGTCATCTGACCACCCAGAATGGTCGAGCGACGTTCTGTCCGGTTCTAGAAGGCCAGCAGGGACCCTATATAAAGAGCGAAGGTATCAGAGACCAAAAAGTCACAACTTCCCGATCTACAGTTCGTTACAACGGCTCAGTACAAGTCAGTGGCGAGACAGGGAGAGACCAGTGCAAGAGTTGATACGGCGGAGAGATATTTGTACAGTCTTGTGTTACGTGCTGCCAATCGTACAGTATTGGCTGTTATTTATTGACATTAAACTATTACGTTATTTTGAAGCCCAGAGTTGTCAAGTTCTTTAAGTTGGTGGTGTCTGGTGCAGTTTGCAGAGAGCCTGGATAGCGAGATTCGTAACAATATGTTACATTATCGTCACATTCTGGTTATCAAAAATACAGGTCAAAGGCCTCAGGTCAACACATGACCACTTTTGACCATTGGGTTACAAACTTCCGGCTTACACAGCCAACTAAAGGTCACATGCTTCAGGTCGAAATACGACCACTTTTGGCTACACTATGGTTACAGGCTTCAGGCTTACACTAGCCACTTTTAGCCCCCCCCAAAAAAAAATGGTCATGATGAACTATAGGCTTCAGGAAAATCTATGAGCCTACAAGCTTCACAGAATCCAACCTATAGCCATCCGTTTGGTAAAGCCCATCTGATGATTCAATACGGGTTGAATCCCTCAGAGACAAGGCTATAAAAAATATGTAAAGTCCATCTGATGATTCAATACAGGTTGAATCCCTCAGAAAAGGGTTACAAAAATATGTCACGTTTGGGAGTACCCCAGGATGCAGAACATCAGGGTAAAAAAAATATACTGCCTGGAAATCATTTGGGCTATATCTATTAATAAATACATTATATAAAATACAATAATACTAAAGACATACTTAGCCCAAAGATCTCCAGAGCAGGGCACACTTCTCCGAGTACCCCATGACACACGATCACTAACAGAAAAAATACTATACACAGCACAGGTCAAGTGGTCAAGCTGGTAACTCAGGAGCAAGTGGCAACTAAACACAGTTTCCAAGGCCTTTTATAAACTACATAAGGGGAATCACTCCTAACTATACAAGTAATCAAAAATAGTTATTTCCCCATTATGTCACATAGGTGTAAGCCTAATTCTATTCAAAATATATAAAGTTTAATAAGGCATCGAAAACTGGATGTATGCTTTCGTAGGCTTACATAATGTATTCTATTTATACATGAATGTAGTCTGAAAACTATAAACACTACAATAGTAGCCTTAATAAGTTTCAAACATTTTGGTATTACTTATAGATTACAAAAAAATAAAAATAATCACAAGAGCAGCATTTCAAGTGTCAATCTAGTCATGCATGTTGATCTGTGACTTAAAATATGCTAAGTCATTGGTTTTCCTGGCTGACTCAAGCAACCCATTCCTTTAAAGTGGTATCACCTCAAATACAAAACTAGGTGTCTATCTAGCCGTCGTCCTCCCTACATTGCTCTATGCCTCAGAAACATGGATAGTGTACAGTTAACATGCAAAGAAACTGAATCACTACCACGACATGTCTGTGAAAACTACTGAATGTCAAATGGCAAGACAAAATACCAGATACTGAAGTCCTTCAAAGAGTGGGTCTGCAAAGCATCCACACAATCCTGATGCAGTCCCAGCTGCGATGTGCAGGACACGTGGAAGACCCTAAACGACTCTTGTATGGCCAACTAAGCGAAGGAAAACGCTCGCAAGGTGGTCAAAGAAAGCGCTTCAGGGACACCCTCAAATTTTCTCTAAAGACGTTCAGCATAGACCTAGCCACCTGGGAGACAGAGGCACAAGACAGAGCCTCATGGCGTCGCGCTGTAAAAACTGGCGCACAAGTTGCTGAGGAAAAGAGAACAAAGCAAGGCCAATGACACTAGCTCCAGCTGGAATAACGTGCCTAGTGTGCGGCCGAACATTCCGGGCTCACATAGGTCTCACCAGTCATACGAGGAGACACAAAACCCCAGTGCAAAGCCCTCAGCCCCCCTGGATGACAAAGTGGTCATAATCGAACTACGATGGACGAACTATATATATATGACAGCGCTATATAAATTATTGTAATAATTTTCATCATCAATGACTTCATACTAATTATAAGTTTGCCATTAATCCTAACGGTACACATATTAATTTCGATCTAGATTTATGTTTTAATTAAATAATATTTTTTTTGTAAGCCTTAAGTGTAGTATTTTTAGATCTATGTTATTACAAATAAACAACTTACATTTTTTCTTTGCAATTCGCAGAAAGTAGAACTTTATACGGTTATACCCATATTGAGCTATGAATAAGTTGGGTGGTTTGCAATTTCGCGGCTGTGTGTATGTGTTTAAGTTAACTTCTATAAAGTTTTGTTAAAGAGCTAATTGTCTTCCCTTTTGTCGCATTATATCAACGTTTTCAAACTTAACCTCTCCCATCCCTCTTTTTCGTTAACTTTCAATGGAACCATCAAAAAACCGGTGAGGGAAGGAGCAAAACAAAAATAGGAGTGCCATCAAAGGCTCATGCCGACCAGCAAAATGATCAGGCCAAACACAGTCTTGAAGACATCAAAGTAGTGTTGAAGCCGTTGAAGACCATGCCGCTCGTGCATAGTAGAAAGTACGGTCTAACGTTTTACAAATGATAACACGTACAGTGTATAGTGTAATTCTTAAATTTTGTTCTTGTTGAATTTCAAACAAAATTAATTGTCATAATAATTTAAAAAAAAAACACAAGAAAACGTGTTCGCTCCTTTGTGTCTTGCTGCTGTCACCAGACAGGCCCATTTGGTACCGGCCCACCGGGCATTTGCCCGTTTGCCCATATAGCCAATCCGCCCCTGTACACATCAATAGTCCAAATGAAGTAAATAGATCTCCGATGATATTTAGTATGCATCTAAGTGTTTTGAGTGGTATCTATATTAATTCTCTAGGTTGCCCAACCATGCGGGATACCGAGCACGCACGCCGACTCTCGATGAAAACGTTTTGGAAAAATAACTCAAGTCGGACGCAGTGCTTTTTTGTGACGGTACGCACCGGTACGGCGTACGGGCACTTTTTTTTATGTGAGGTAAAAAGTATTACTTTTCTTGTATTTTATCTTATATGATAACACAGACGTTATTTTAACGTTTATTATTAATTTATTAGTAGTTAAAAGTTAGGCAATCCATCACTTAAAAAAAGCACTGACCCCAGGTAACTTTCGCGGCAAAAAAAAAAAAAGAGGGGGCGGGGAAAAACAATCTTCTCTGTATATATAATTCTCTGCGGGACAGCACGCATGCCGACTCTATAAGCCTGCTTGTTTGCCCAAACCCACCCCATTTGGACAACTGTGTTTTCAACCGTCACTAAATAGTGGCTCGGCTAGTATAGAAAAAAAGTCTTTAAAATATCTGAACAATAATTACATCTCGATTTTGGTTGATAAACAATGTTGATATATAATTTCGCCAACCTTATCATTCACTATTAATAGAACATTGAACTAAAGATTATGAAGGTTGAGTATGCTACTCAAGAGCCATAACTCAATTTTTCTCCTAACCATTTGCGAAATCTCGATTGTCTGCCTAACAATCCACTCGAGGTGTAAACGTAGAGTCTTTGTTATATCTTCTTTATAAAGAAGCCTGCTATTGTAGGACTGGTAGATGTAGAATACACTAGCTGATTAGATAAGACTATAATTGTCCACATATAAATAAACTGCCTTGTCATGAAGAAGTCTAGAATTAATCGTGGTTTGTACATCGAAGCTTCATTGTTTTCTTTTCTCTCATGCCAAACATTATATACACAGTCCAATGATTACACTCCATTTCGTATCACTGACTTTGATTTGTCACTATGTGACAGGTAAATATGTCACGTTATTATTACTGATTTAATAGAAATTTAGGTAGCGCTATAGGCTTGTTCTTAAATGGACAGCATTCTTTTGACTCGAGATGGCGTTAGTGTACTAAAAATTGAACGCTGTGACGTTACGTTAATCTAACAGAAGAACTCCTTTAGAGTTTGGTTGTTCAGTGGTTAGGTGCTAAACGTCCAAGTTTTTTTTTCAGTTCAAATCCCTGTGGAAAAACTGGGATTTGGTGAACCCAGAGTTTATCCTAATCAAATGTGTACCTGAATTAGTTGGAGAGGGAAAATATGGAGGTTGTAAGTTGTGCTGGCAACATGACCCTTTAATCCTAGATACAAACGAGTTAAACATTATTTGCACCAATTATCGATTACTGAAACTTTGGAAAGTTAAGTTATAAACTTAATTTCTACAGCTACATGTAGGTACAATTAACAAATGTCATTCCAATTTTTATATTACAATTGATGCTGTGATAAATATAAAGTATGCTATTTGACTGTGCATACACTGGAGAGAAATGGAAAGGAAAAATATATTTTAGTTAAAATTAAAATACAAAATTGTTTTCGTGTGAATTAAAAATATCTCAGAGATAAACTTTAACTGAATAGGAACTTAGGGACGGCTAAATTGTGCTAGACTGGGCTAGACCGTGCTAGATTGGCTGGACCAAACAAAGAAAAAGGATTGTGCTAGACTGTGCTAAATTGTGCTAGACTATGCTAGACTGTGCTAGACTTTGCTAGGCCGTAGTAGATTGTTCTTGACTAAACAAAGATCAAGGACTAGATTGAAATCTACTTTTTTCAGAATATCATGCGATTCTCTTTGCATCCAAAGCTCATCATCTCCAACACTCTTTGCTTACATTTTCTTTTATTAGACGTAAAAACGTTCAGGTTAGGACAGCGAAAATCTTGCCACTCGCCAACAACTTTACACATCTCGGAGTTATTGACTCAAACAAAGGGACAAGATATGAATAACTAGCTCGTGCTGCACAGTCCAATGACAAAGGTTTAAGCTCGCTTGTCTTGGCGAAATTCTTTTATGCTTGCGAATCTTAACCGCACAATTAGAGAGAAGGATTCTAGACATGGAATCAAGTTGCCATAGAAGAAATATATTTATCATATACAAGCGAAGAAATTTAAAATAGTAAT
Organism: Biomphalaria glabrata; assembly: GCF_947242115.1. Taxonomy (NCBI): domain Eukaryota; kingdom Metazoa; phylum Mollusca; class Gastropoda; family Planorbidae; genus Biomphalaria; species Biomphalaria glabrata. The sequence continues at coordinate 17,746,760 of NC_074718.1, read as the reverse complement.
TATGAAATTTTTAGAAAAGATAGGGCTAATAATCATGGAGGAGTTCTTTTAGCAATAAAAAACACTCTTATAGCAGAAGAAATTACCTTACCTAACTCAAAAAATGTAGAATCAACATTTTGTAAAATTAATACAACCTCAACATCCCTAATAATAGGCAGCATTTACAGACCACCAAATTCTAGTTTAGAATACATGCAGGAACTATGTAATCAGATTACTACACTTAAAGAGACAAATACAAATGCAGTTTTTTGGATTATGGGTGATTTCAACCTACCTGATATAAATTGGAAAACACTAACCATAGATAAACACCAAAACCTTAAGGACATAAATGAGCTTTTCATAGAAACTTTACACAACCTAAGTTTAGATCAAATCATTAAAAAGCCAACTAGATTAAACAACACATTAGATCTCTTCTTAACCAACAGACCTGGATTAGTAGTTGATTATGAAATTATCCCTGGTCTATCAGACCATGAGATCATAAAAATACACAGTCAGATAAAAGCAGTAGCCAATACAAAACCCAAAAGAAAAATCTTACTCTGGAATAAATGTAACCTGACACAACTACACCAAGCTGCACTAAACTTTCAACAAACATTCTTATTAAAAAAAGACATTAACCAACCAGTCGATGACCTCTGGAATTTCATTAAAAACCATCTTAAAAGCATTATAGAAAATCATATGTCAACTAAATAGATATCAAACCATGGAACTATACTAATGGAACACCAGCTTCGAGTTTTTTACAAAGACAAAGAGAGTCGAAGTGCCGTCGCGCATCTTTTTTCGCGCACCATACCATTTTGAAAAATCGATGAGGATGCCAAAGAAGAAATTTACTCCGAGAGCCACTTGGATTGACCTTCATTGAGAGTAAAACTTCCCCACACTATATTTTATTAGATCTGTAAAAACTTTATCCATTTTCTGACTATCTGATAAAATAGATACAATTTCCCTGAATAAGAGATCGTCACAAAAGTTATTTTTTTCGATCACCCTATAAAATGCCACTTATTTTCCAAAAAATAGAATCTAAATTCCGAAAATATAAGCTTTCAGTGTTTCTGTGTTTGGTTTATTTACACTAAATCTGGATATAGACATGTCTACCGTTCCGCTAAATGCGTATTTGTTACGATATACTAAATTGCATGAAATAAAAATAGGAGGCCTAATACAGTTTTGACACTCCAAGCTACGCATTTCTAATCGTTTTTTTTTATTATCTAAAGGACTAGGCTATAGGCAAACATGTCTCGTGGGAAACAAAGAAAAAGTTAATCTTGATATATATAATATTGTAGCCTAAATAAAATGACAAAAAAAAAAAAAAACAACTAAAGCCTAATCTAAAATGAAATAGATCTAGAGCTAGATTTTCTTGGACGAATGATATAAAATAAGTATAAATAATAAGTCATATAGGCCTAAATCTGATAGATCTAAAACAAATACTGATAGAGTCATTCATTAATTAATTATTAGAATTACTTGACTACCAACTGGGTATTTTTATTGCCAAAATACAATGTATTTTATGTGCATTTATTAAAAACAACAACCAAAAATTAAGCGTTTGACGCAACTAGATCTAATATTAGTAATATATAGATTCTAGTTCTAGATCCAGAAAGCTACTTCTCTAATTCAGTTTTCTAGTTAGATCTAGATGTCTAGACCAGTAGATCTAAATCTAGTAAGGGTTTTTGTCATGGAATAGATTTATAAAACTTCAGCCACCTACTGATCACGATATGACAGATAGGCCTACTCTCTCTACTACTAGAAGTCTAGATTGACTAGATCTACTCATCATCTAGTAGATCACTACATTTGACTAGATGATTACTAGTAAAATTCAATGTGTACTTCCGACTTTAGCTCAACAAACAAGTCTACTCCAAAGTATAGATCTACTAGTAAAGTCACAAAGTGTAAAGGATCATTATATATTCACATTAAAAAAATTATAGGCCTAAATGAATCGAATAATCAGTCACTAATTTGACTAATCAGTAATCTAAATTGTAGTTTTTTTTAAATGGCAAGTGTTATTGATGACTTCTGACTTGTAAACCAGTTGCAGAGATTCTAGTTTTTATTTTGATGACATGTTACAATATATCAATGATATTTAGATAAACGCAAGTACCTAGTGGAACAGACAGAAGGACCATTTAATATAAGGCAAAGAAGTAAGATGTTTATAATCCATCAAACTCACAGAGGACTAGTGTCATTTGTGACGGCATTTCATGCATTTACAGAAGCTACAAACTATTCTACAAAAATGATAGGGTTGTCTTTGATTCCGAAGACTTATGAGGAATGCTATGTTTCCAGTGGCTACTCAGCCCCAGCTGTGACCTACATATTATGCCACACTGAGCACAGGCGTAACCATTGTCCACCTGTGGTAGAATCAGTTGTTTTTTTCTTTTTGCCGTCTACCCTCGGCAATTAATTTTCATTGGTGTATACCACACCTTTGTAAGTGACCTCCAGCTGTCTCGTTCTGAAGCTGTATGCAACCAGGTGCTCTCTTATTCTATGTCAGTTAAAGCAAGTTGGCGCCTAAGCTTGTCTTTAAAGCATTTCTGTGGTACCTCTTTATGTGCATATGACATGTTAGGCAAATAGGTTTTGCCTATCGGAAGGCCATTTCGAAAAGTATAGGTGTTTAAAATGAAACTCCAAACATCTGGACTTCCAGTAACCAAGAAAATAAGCTTAGGATTCAAAGAGACGACACTGGCATTTCAACTAAGTAAAATTAATAGCAACTTTAATTGCAGTCCACCAATCAAGATAAAAAGAAACAAGTGTGGCTTCAATAGCATTGATGATATTTAGTTTACTTTTATCTCATTTACTAGTATTACTATTCATTGACTAAGGTTTTTTATTGTCAAATATGCATAAGTACATGTACTAGTTCCTGCAATTTGATGAAAAATAATAATTAAATTGTGTGTAGTCTATATACAAATGTTTATAAGAGATCACACATTAGCTTAATTTACTTAATTTCAAAACTATGATTTTGTGTTCTAACTCTACTTAAATTATATTTTATATATATATATATATATATATATATATTTTTATATTTTATTTTAAGAATGCAAAGTTGGAAATTCTGTTCTGATGAAAAAAAAAATTAAAATAAAGTAGATGTTTATGGTTTCTTTGTATTTATTTTTTAGTTATATATTCATTAAAAATTAATTGTCATTAACATTTACTTGAAGTAAAGATCAAAAACACAAATTCAATACATGATCAGCTCTCAATTCATGCAGATCACAGCCCATCACTTAAATGTATTTACTGTCAATTCTACACACTATTCATTTCAAAATGTTGCTTTAAATTGTTATATGACACAATCAAAGTACTGGTACCTCACATTGATGTAGGCCTAAAGCAGCTGAAATAATTACAAATTTTCATTCAATAACTTGTACTGTCATTTATTATCAGACGTGTTAAAACTAATGACCTGTATCATCATCATCATCATTGGCCTCCTTCAGTTGTAGAAAGACTAAGGTTTCATCTCAGAGCACACTTCCTCATGTGGCTGTGGAGCCCTATTTTGGAGAGACACTCCCGTCCACAGCACAGGTTAAGGTGGCTTTTGCTTCAGTGGTAGAGGAGCTGGCCGTTTTTTGGATTGTACGTTTTTCTTCCTGAGCTGAGACCCATGTACTTTCACTGTCCATAGCTTTCTTGGTCACTGTCTCTCTCCATCTGTTGCGGTCTAAAGCTATGTCTTCCCAATTGTCAGTATTGATGTTCACTGATTTGAGGTCACGTTTTATTACATCTATGTAATGGAAGTGAGGGCGACCAGTTTTTCTTGTGTCAGTAGTGTGTTAAAACTAATGACCTGTATAAATAATTTATTAAGCAGGAGCATCAACAAATCTTGAACAATAATTGTCTACAGAAAAACTTTATTCTTATCCAAACAATATACATTTACAATGTATTTAGGAAAGTTAATTTATGTTTATACAAATCTATATGGCCTAAAGATTATAGTGTATTTTGATGTGTGAATACCAAGTTACATTATTACATGAAAATAGTGTACTAATTTTTTAAATATTCTGGGTAATAAAAATAAAAAACTAATGATACAATAAAATTGAAGCATTAGTCAAAAAAAGAAAAATTTCACTCAAGATCTATGTGAACTCTGCTTGAAAAAAATCATTTTGAAATTAATTAAAAAAAAAAATTATGGTTCTTTAGTCAATGGCAATTATTTAACAATTTCATGATTATCCATTCATTTCAATATACTTATAACTGAAAAATAATTCATAAGGTTTAGATACAACCATTTGAAATAATGATTATAATTTTTTTCTTAATTTGCTTAATTCAAATCTAATATAAACAAGATTTCCTCTGTCAAGAAACTTATGAAGGAACAACATGCATGTTCTTCTCAGTAAGGGAATTAAGAATATTTAATTGATGTTGCTTTTTTTTTGCCAACATTTTAAACCTTTGCACCAGGTTTTAGTTTTAAGGAGAATGCACCATATTTTATATGTTTACTTTTGTTAGATTCTTATTTTTAATTTTAAAAAAGTAAAATTTCCCTTACCACTCATCCACTGCACTCCCTCTTGATTTAATGGGGCTCAGATTAATAGTTTTCAAGTACAATATCAAACAGATTTAAAGAAATACTAAATCCAAACCTGTTGGCTGAATGACAGGATATACATAAATATGTATACAGCTTACAGTATAATATATATATATCTTAAATTAAAATTGGTCCAAGACTTTTATTTTGCAACATGATGGAATTTTCCTTTCTGGTGGTGCTATGCAGGAGTCCAAGAATCTCATCTTTTCTCATAACAGAAAGTTATCTAGTTATAAAAATAAATAAAAGGATTTAAAAAAAATAAAAATATGTGTGACATATGTGTTGACCATGCTAAACGTATATATGTTATTAAGTATAGTTATATAATTTTGCCATTCTAAAAATAGTCTGTACCTAAAAGGAGCTACTGCGTTAATGTGTAGACATGGCCCTGACCTTAATAGTTATGAATTATTACTATAGGTGAAGGCAGATGTTCAGTAAATGTGATGCACATTGAACTAATCTAAAAGTAACTATAACATATATTATGATTTACATTTTCATGGAAAACTAGTTTTTCAAAAATACAAGTACTTCAGCTTATGAGAAAAGTACATAGGGAAAAATTGCAGTACCTTACCTTTAAGAGGTGCAACCAATCAGTGACTTTTCAGGAATGCATGCCTTTTTCTTGCATTTCCAAACATAACTGTAATTATACAATTAGGCATATTGGTTAATTTCTTTTGAAAACATTAAAATAAAAAAAAATATTATTAAATTGAAAACGTTGTTGTATCAAACATACAAATTATCAGACAATTTTGCCTAATTTCATCTAACAGTTTATTGTAAAGGAATGGCCTGCACAACAGCCAAGGTATATTAGGCACTCATGAAAGATGAATGTGCTTAAGACTGTTATAAATAAAAAAAAAAAACTAGAGAAAAATGTTAAATTCCATCCCAGATATTTGGATGTTGCTTGACCATGAAAATCACACAATACATAAAACATCTATTAGATAACTAAAATAAAAATTGTATAGTAGTACTTACATTAAATATTGAATGGATGCCAATATTATTAATGTCTGCCCAGAGAGTAGAAATAGTATAAGTATGATCCTTCAGCCATTCTGGTACATCATCAGAACTGGTTGCCATGGTTCTACTTGTTAATAACTGAAACATTACAAACATTTTTTTAAATTTATAATTTATCACAGACTAGAATAGAAATGTTGCCAGGAAAAATACCAATGGTTAGAATACACCTGATGCTACTTTTGTAGCCTTATTACTGGTTAAAATGCACCAAAACTTCATTAATTAAATCTGATAAGAAACATATATGTATCACACAAGTCCAAGTTTATCAGAGTGTCATAGCAAATAATTAACTAATTATGTGAGTTTTATATGAAAGTACTGAATTTCAGGGGATAGATCCAACTTGACACCACATCATTTATTATTTCATGAACTCATGGGTCTGGGCATGGCATGGAATGGAAACTATTATTTAATATACATGGGGTGTAGGCAGGGCATGGATTATAAATTGTCTTGTATAGATTAGATTGGGTAAAACTGCCAATCGAAGGTAACTTTTACTGATAGATCTGGATCAATTATAAATTTATGGGACCTAAGCCTGCATAAATTTTATCTTTTATTTATATATTTTATGTACATATATAACTAGTCTAGAATCTATAATTATATCTTAATAATAATTTTTGTAGATGTCATATAATATCTAACTTATTAAGTATAGATCAGTAGATTTAGAATTTTAGCTAGTGAATATTTTTATATTCCTAATCTGAACTGGATCTATATATCTAGAATTTAGATCAGTAGATTTAGTATTTTAGGTAGTAAAAACTTTTATATTCTAAATCTAAACTGGATCTAGATCTAATTATTCTAGAAGACTAGTTGTCAAGATTGACTACACTATGGCTAATGCACTAGCTTAGTAGGCCTACTAGATAGATCAAGAGACAGAGTACTAATAGACTTGTCTTGCCTCGTTGGGCCTCTAAAATCAGCTACAGACTTTAGAGACAATTTAGGAAGGTGAATATCGATCCAATTCAAAGATCTACAATCTACATGTTAGAGTCTAGCTAGAGATGCTAGATCTAGTCTAGAAGGCTTATCAATTAAAAATAAAATCAATCATTTCTAAAGTTTGTAAAATTATATGTAGATCTAATCTATCTATTTATAATATAATAAAAATCTATGCCTACTTTTTAAATATTTAAAATGATATGGCTGATGATATTAATTATTTTAATTGAGACATTGACATACTGTCACATACAAAGTAACAAAATAATTAATCTTATACTAACTCATAGACTCATACCGTATTGTATTAAACCTTCGAGTTTACGTTCCACTATCTTGACTTGACTATATTGACTAAATAAAGGGCACTATGATTATAGATGTAGATTATTATCTATGATGATGATGTTTATCAACAGGTAGATCTATAAGTAGTATCGTCACTATAAGTATAATAAGTATAACCACTGCATTCTTTTCATTCATTGTCTGTATCAATAATCGTGTGAATGTGATGTGAAAGTGAAGTCTAGATTTAGATAGAATTGATAGATTATAGATCTACTATTAAAAAGTATTAACTATACTAACTATAGTGTCTATACTATAGTCATAGTATAGCCAGTATGACTCGTATGAGTATACTCATATACTGTAAAAGTGTATACTAAGTCTAAAGCTATAGACTATAGACAGACTAGATGATCGATAGATCTAGATCTAGGTGTCTAGACTAGATCTATAAATATTCATATTCATATTGATCTCATGTATCATAAATGTATGGTCTAGATCTAGATAAAATAGAGTGGATCTCATGACTGTCTATATTAGATCTATTGATTTTTTTTAAAACGTTAAATAAATCTAGACCTTAGTCTTTAACTTTAGTCTAGGTGTTGTAGATCTATATGATTCTAGATATTATACAAGAGATCTAGATCTATATATAAGTTCGGTTTTTTAAAAATTCGCATTCGAAATTTTAAATACCCAGATTTAAGTATTTATATACCCATATTGGTAGGTCCGAGTTAATCATTTATTAGATCTATTAAAACATGTCTATATAAAAGATTATTATTTTAAAAATATATTATTATATAAAAGATATAGTTATGAATATTTACTTTAAAAAATTAAACAAATGAATTTTTCACTTTTGCCAATTAACACTCTGGCTAGCAAAAAGGATGACTCCTCAATACTGTGAAAAGACGATAACTGCATGAGTTGGTTTGGAATTGTATTTTGTAAGACTAATTTTCAAAACATATCCTTCATGAGAGAGAACGAAAAAAGGTTGTCAAAAAAAAAAAAAGCTGGCTGGACTACGCAAATAATGGACCAGCGTCTCTCTCTTGATATCTTGTTAAGAACATTGGTGACCGGGAAAAGTGGATGGTTTGGTTGCGCGGGACAGATGATAATAATGACATGCACATAAAAAATAATTCCAGATTTTGTGTAAAATACCCAAATGAGGAAGTACTGGAAACACCTATTTTAACGAAGTGGCCTTAAAAAAAAATCTTTTGTGACGATCCATTATTCAGGGAAATTGTATCTATTTTATCAGATAGTCAGAAAATGGATAAAGTTTGTACAAATCTAATAAAATATAGTGTGGGGAAGTTTTACTCTCAATGAAGGTCAATCCAAGTGGCTCTCGGAGTAAATTTCTTCTTTGGCGTCCTCATCGATTTTTCAAATTGGTATGGTGTGTGAAATTGGATGCGCGACGGCACTCTGATCATAAAATCTCGAAGCTGGTGTTCCATTAGTATAGTTCCATGATCAAACAAAATAAATAAATGCTGGTTTAATAATAGACTAAAGAAGCTTTGTAAACAGAAGGAAAACCTCTATAGAAAATTTAAAGAAACTAATGCAGAAAGAGTTTACAAAAAGTATATAAAAATTAAACACTTAACCCAAAAAGTAAGCAGACAGCTGCAGAGTGAATACATAAACAATGTAATATCTAAAGATAACAACAAAAACCTATGGTCATACATTAAGTCTAAGAAAATGGAAACAACAGGCGTAGCGCCATTAAAAGATGAACATAACATAATACATAATGATAATGAAACTAAAGCAAACATTCTAAACAAATACTTTGCATCAGCATTCTCAGCCCCAGGAGACAAAGACATATTACTGAATTTGAACCAAGTAGACAACATAGAAGATATAGTAGTACAAGAAAATGGAATTCAAAAACTATTAGCCAACACCAAACCAAATAAAGCTTCTGGACCTGAAGGTATTCCAGCTAGATTACTCAAAGAACTAAGTAATGAGCTAGCCCCAGTGTTCAAAATACTCTTTCAGGCTTCACTTAACCAGGGCAGAGTACCAAAGGACTGGAAAGAAGCTAATGTCACCCCCTTATTTAAAAAAGGAGAAAAATCTGACCCAGGGAACTACAGACCAGTATCACTTACCAGCATCACATGTAAAATCCTAGAACACATAATATGTAGCAACATCATAAACCACTTAGACAAACATAATGTCCTCACACCATACCAACATGGCTTTAGGAAATATAGATCATGTGAAACACAACTAATAGGACTAATTGATGATTTTTCAAAAGGTTTAGATAATAGTGAACAAATAGATGCTATCTTACTAGATTTTTCTAAGGCTTTTGACAAAGTTCACCACCATAGTTTGCTTAAAAAAAATTAAAATATTCCGGCATTAATGGTCCACTGCATCAGTGGATTAAAGACTTTCTGATAGGGAGAGAACAAACTGTAATAATAAATGGCTCTAAATCAACACCGATAACAGTAAACTCAGGTGTACCTCAAGGTACAGTCTTGGGTCCACTACTATTTTTAATTTACATAAATGATTTACCAAATTGGATTAGTTCAGGAACAAAAGTCAGATTATTTGCAGACGATTGCATAATATATAGAACAATAAAAACAACACAAGACACAGATATTTTACAAAGAGAATTAGATGAATTACAGAAATGGGAATCAAATTGGAGCATGTCTTTCCACCCAGAAAAATTTCAGTTGTTAAGAGTAACAAAAAAACTAAAACAAATTAATTCCACTTATCTTATTCATGGCAAACCAGTATCACAGACTAAAAACGCAAAATACCTAGGTGTTATAATAAATGAAAAACTATCATGGAATCCACATATTGATGAAACTACAAAAAAATCAAACAAAGCATTAGGATTTATTAAAAGAAATTTCTATAAATCAAATAAGAACATAAAACTAAAATGTTACTTAACCTTGGTTAGGCCAATAATAGAATATGCATCCTGCGTTTGGGACCCCTCAACTCAAGAAAACATTAAGAAACTGGAACAGACACAAAATAGAGCAGTGAGATTCATAACAAACGAATATTCACATTTGACTTAGAGTAACACCTTTAGAAAAATCACTAAATTTAGAAAGCCTTCAGGACAGAAGGCTCAAAAGTAAAGTAGCAATCATATATAAAACACTGAACCATAATCTTCAAATACAAAAACAAAATTTAATAAAATACTCTGAAAGACACAAAGATAAAGGCACATTCCTCGTCCCATATGCTAGGACAAATTTGTACAAATACTCCTTCTTCCCTAGTGCTATTAGAGCATGGAATGGGTTGCCTGAGCTAGCCAGGAAAACCAGTGACTTGGCAGAATTTAAGTCATTGGTTAATATGCATGACTAAATGCATGACGCGTAGGACGTAATCATCTTCTTTTTTGAAGTAACGTCTGTATTATATAAGATAAGATAAGGATTGCTGTTTGATCCTAAAATAAATATTGCCCAACCCCACCCCCGAAAAAAAGCTAAGACTATTGGTCTAAACAGCCCACAGGTTGTGACGCTTCAGGTCAGTATTCAGGGCTACTATAATGATTAATCTCAGTGAGTCTGAGATTATTTGTTTAAAGAATTCATTTGTGGATTTATGAAACTCATTGATGATATTGTGTTATCTTATCATGTACAATACAGACGTTACTTCAAAAAAAGAAGATGATTACGTCCTACGTCATGATTTTAGTCTAGCATATTAACCAATGAGTTAAATCCCTCCAAGTCACTGGCTGGATCAGGCAACCCGTTCCATGCTCTAATAGCACTAGGGAAGTAAAACTCTGGTTTGACTGTTATAATATTTTGAAGAGTAATCTAGTATTTAAATGTTTCTTAGAGGTCAAGACAATGTTTATCATGATCACATACATTAGCGTCCTGCTTGACTTCATTAAAGAGTGAAAGAAAATAAAATTGACGTTCAGGAACATTTGTGCCCATCGTTTGGTTTGGATCACAGACTTGTATTATATATATTTAATCTAGACTAAAAACACAGCAAAATGTCCTATCGGATTGTAATGAATGTAACTCTTTTTAAAGCTGGAAGCGAATTCGCCTTATGCAAATTAGTTTTTTGTGTCAGAATGGTAATTATCTTTAGTTTTCAAAATCTAGAAACAATACGATATATATATATATATATATATATATATATATATATATATATATATATATATATATATATATATATATATTCAACTAAATCTATAATATAATTTAAAAAATTATTTTCTTTTAGTTCCCAGGAAAATAGCAAACTATGTCACATTTCGAGTCAGTTTCAACCATCCTAGTTCTAAATATTCCAAGCCTGTTGATTTTAATCGTCTTATGACTTTAGATTTTTCATTTAAATGACTCTTTCGTAACTCAGTTTGCGAAATAGAAAAATTGTATAACATTATAAAATCTATTTTCAACATAATTTGTATTATGCATAGTATGTGTGATTCAGATCTAGGTTTGAAAAAAAAAACTTCTTTACAAATTAACACTCTGTTTTAGGACATTATCTTATCTTATCTTATATAATACAGACGTTACTTCAAAAAAGCAGATGATTACGTCCTATGCGTCATGCATTTATTCATGCATATTAACCAATGACTTAAATTCTGCCAAGTCACTGCTTTTCCTGGCTAGCTCAGGCAACCCATTCCATGCTCTAATAGCACTAGGGAAGAAAGAGCAATTTGTACAAATTTGTCCTAGCATATGGAATGGAAAATGTATCCTTATCCTAGTGTCTTTCTGGGTAATTTATTAAATTTAGTTTTTGTATTTGAAGATTATGGTTCAGAGCTTTATGTATAATTGCTACTTTACTTTTGAGACTTCTATCCTGAAGGCTTTCTAAATTTAGTCTTTTTACTAAAGATGTTACTCTAGTCAGGAGTAAATATTCGTTTGTTATGAATCTCACTGGTCTTTTTTGTGTGTGTCTGTTCCAGTTTCTAAATGTTTTCTTAAGTTGAGAAATTTCTTTTAATAAAACTTATGCTTTGTTTGATTTTTTTTTAGTTTCATCAATATGGGGAGTCTCCATTCTGTAATCCAAGTGAGAGCGTACTTCACCCATGTACAGTCCTCTCAGCACATCTGCTCTCGCTCCCAACTTCATTCCAGCTAGTTTTTTTTTCACAATGTTTAGCTTCTCGGAATCTGTCTCTCGCACCTGATGGATATGGTCGCACATAGTCAGTTTCTGATCAAAGATGACATCGAGGTACTTGGGCTTTTTATTCCATGCCTGAATCTTACCGTCCATCCGTAGCTCAACTGGTTCCTTCAGTATGTCACGTCCGAGCGTAAACAAAGAGTGGTTTACCTCGAGGTTCACATTCTGGCGTAGCAGGATAAAGTTGTTAATGCCTGCTGAAGAGTGCCAATGAGCTGCTGGCGATCTCTCCCTGATTCCAACGCAATATCATCCGCAAACAGAACCTTGTGGCATTTCAAGAGAGCCGGTTAGTCGTTGATATAGACGAGGAATAGCGTAGCGTACAGCTGAGTGCCGACCCCTATTCCAGTGGAAGTTTACTTGACATGTGCTTACCAACATGTGTCTATACCGTCCGTTTCGTAAGGAAATTTTGTATTCACCAGCATATGTGAACCGACACCTAGGTTCATCAGTTTCAACAACAAACCGAGCTTCCATACTCTGTCATAGGCTTGCTTGAGATCGATAAATACCGCTAGCGTTGACTGACCAGGTCGATTTGTGTTGCCCCATTGGAAGCCGTCCACCACCTTCTACATGAATAACGTCACTTGATCGATCGCATTTCGTTGCCTCCTGAACCCGCCCTGTTCAGGAGCAATGAGACCCTTCGTTTCTAGGAACCATGTGAGCCTTCTGTTGACCATGCGTTCGGCCGTCTTCCGAACGTTGAACGTCAACGAAATGGGTCGATAGCTTTCCGTACGATTTAGGACCTTTCCTTTCTTGAGAAGGGGAACGCTCGTCTGCCACTCGCCAAGCCTTAGGGAAATCCCCTTGAGCCTTAGGGAAATCCCCTTGAGTCCACGTACGATTGATCAATTCCAGCAGTTTCTTTCTGCCGATGGGGCCGAAATTCTTCATTTCGTTGCTGAGTTTATCTGGCCCCGGTGCCTTTCGCAATTTCGAAGTGCAATGTCTAGCTCTCCGTGGGTTAATGAATGTGATCGTCTCATCCTCACCATAGACCATACTGCGTTTTGCTTTGGCCTTCTTGATTCCGTCTAGAGCTTTCGACACTTAGAGATGGCCGCAAAGGCACGGTTTAGAGCGTCCGACATTTTACAGGCTGTGATCACACATGCCTTGAGCCGTTTGCAGGGGCGCTGCTGCTTTTGTTTTTTTCGCCCTGGTCAAGTTATTGAGAAGTTACCATGCCTGGCGCCCGTCTGCGAGATCTAGGTTAGCAAATGTGTTGGCTCATTTTTGTCTCGGACCCTCCGTAATGGCTTCTTTTACCTCTATCGAAAGCTTGTTATAAGCGCGTCTGGTTTCATTGGTTTTTCGACGACTGCGCTCCCTGTCTGCAGCCTTCCTCAGTTGAATTTGCGTGAAAATTGAAATTCCTAGTCTTTACCTGGATCAGACACAAAACCCGAAAACTTTTGGTTCATAAGCCAAGCGCTTTATAACATAGTCACCACGCCCCTAAACATAAATACACAGCGTTCTATAACTTTGTAAAATGGAGTTTCTACTGCCTGCAATGTAGTATCGCTATCAACTTGCTTTAGTGTTTATTTCTTGGTTCGTGAAAACTCTCCAAAGTAATTAAATCCAATAACTATTCATTGCTAGTTTTATAACGTGAGTTTGAGTTTTGACTTTTTTGGCACATCGGCACACTTTAGGTCATGTCATGCCCGTAATCCCTGATAGGTTACTCCCCCTTATAGCACAAGGGTTAAATTTTATTAGTAAAGTTTTTTAAAAACTATGTCGATTTGTTATAGTCTTCATTGTTCTCCTAGCTGAAATCAATGGGGTGTCTTTCCTCCCTGATTTTGAACTTTTGGAATTCTGGCGTGTGTGTGCAGTGGATGATTTATCTGCTGTTGAGGATGCAAGGCAGTTAGTTATATCTCTGGGGAACGTTAAAGTTCGTCCTTGGTTTTTCATATGCCCTATTGCATTTGATTCTTTCTGTTTGATTCACCTCACTGCCTTCCAAACTTCTCTAGCCGACTTTAGGCATACAGACTGCAGACAGATTTCTCCAGGAATTCCTTTTGGCTGACCGTATGGTTTGTCTACTTGCTCTAGCCATACTGAATACCTTTAGATTTTCCTGGAAAGGATTCTTTATAAATGCAGCCAGTCGTTTTTTCCTAACGCCAATAGCACTATCAACTTCTAGAAGAAGCTTTGATACACCCTGGGGCTCTCCCACTACTGACTTAAAACCCTTGTAGATGAGAAAAGGGCTCATCTTTGTCAAGCTTTTCCCCTCTACTGTGCACCTGAAAACCAGAAATGTTGGCCAGGTAGTACAGCTTCTTGTGGCCTCCTCCTTTTTCGCCTCTATTCTTCGCCTCTTGCCCAGACACAAATCTGGAAAAGTAGTTTTTTTGGTGTTTTTTTTGTCCATGGACATTAGTAGTAATTCGACACCTGTGCTCCCAACCTGCCATCGAGCCCAACAAGCGGACGGGCCATTCTGATGCTATACTCAGACATGCGACCGATACAGCAGCTCCCTGATTGACCCTCTCACCACTGTCCTCCTGCATAGGTCGATGACCTATGCTGGTAACTCAGCGTGACTAGCCGGTTGACCCAGAGCAGGCAATCTGGACCTCAAGTCTAGAGGAACTTAGAGCCAAAGTACTGAATTGTGGTAACTTATCCTCGGATAGACACCTACTCAAATACCAGGATCTCTTTATCCCCCCTTACCCGTCGCAGTCCACGTCAAACGGACTGGTCTAGGACGTAGTGAGATTTTAAAGATAAGGAGACAAGAGTGATTGGTAATGTAGGCAGACTGAGAACAAGAGGAGGCAGACACAATGATAGAAAAGAAGTAGGGCACTTTTGAGCTCCAAAAGTGCTAAGGAAAGAGGAGCGCAGTTTAACGTCATGTCTCGGGACGGCTCGAAGACAGACTTTTCTTTTCTCTACATATACCTTATTGTGTATATATATACATTGATCACAATAAAACTCATTAATTTATTTTACCTATTGTATAGAAGTTTCTGCACTGCTTTACGTTTTTTAAATTCGGATTCAAATGTTTAAATAAACAACTTGATATTTCAAACAGTTTTATCTGTGGTGGGACTAAATGGTTTCTACACAAGCGGAAGTGATGTCCGAAATAAGCACAGCTTCCAGTGGACAGACACTGGCATCCCTCGGCCAGTCACTTGGTCATCCGGTTGGCAAGCTGGTCAGCCTAATAACGTAGGCGGCAACCAGAACTGCTTCTTGATGCAGTACCCAGCTGATGACTACAAGTGGGGCGATATAGAGTGTGACAGCAAGCACCCTTTTATTTGTGAAGTCTACTACCAAGTTTAAGTTTTGGATAGAGTTTAATAACAAGCATCCTTTCATTTGTGAAGCCTACCACACAGACACAGTTTCGTATAGAGTTAAATAACAAGCATCCTTTTTTATGATACTAAGTCTCATTTTGTTGTATAGTTAAAAATAAAAATACAAACCACTTCTGATTGATTTCCAAGGCTTTTTTTTTTTAAATCTACTTTTTACGGCCATCAACGAAGATATTTAAAAAAAAAACTTCAAAAAGAAGATTACAAAGAGTTTGTGTTACACAAACTCAGAAGCGGCCCCCGTCAAAGTCGGATCCCTGTCGGATCTGCATATTCGCAAAAATATTCAAGAGGTGATTTAATTTTGATGGTCAAAAGTAATAATGTTTCAAAGATTCATTTGCCGTAAATTGAAATTAAATAAAAAATAGTAGATTAGTTTTAGTATATTAAAACATTACAATATTGATCAAAACGTTTGGAAATGAAAATCTACACTTTTTTTTACACTTTAAGTTTAGAAATTGAAATTCTACATCTTAATCTAGTCTATTTTAGTCTAAACTAAATCTAGAAAATCTAGATCTAGACTCTAAAATAATTTTAATTAGAATATAAATCCAGATCTAGATATACTGTAATAAAAATCTAGATCTAGTTTTAAAAAATCTAGATTAGATCTAAATCGGGATATCATTCCTTTTTTAAACGCGAGTCACATAACGAGGCTTAATAAACATTACTATACCGAGTTCTTTTTTCATTTCATTTGAAGAATTAATTCCATATAACGTCAGAGGGAAAAAAAACACTACGTCATACGGCCTAGGTAGACTAAAAATCGCCTTCATCCTTACGAGCCATTTATCGAGTGTTCATAGACTTTGGTGCACCGAGTGCGTTCTTTAAGCATTTCATTTAAAGAATTCATTCCATATGACGTCAAAGGAAAAAAAACACTACGTCACACGGCCTAACTAGACTAAAACTTACCTTCATCATTACGAGCCATTTATCGAGTGTTCATAGACATTGGTGCACCAAGTGCGTTCTTTTAGCATTTCATTTAAAGAATTCATTCCATATGACGTCAAAAGAAAAAAAACACTACGTCACACGGCTTAGTTAGACTAAAATATATTTTCATTAATACGAGCACTTTTTCGAGTTTTAATAGACATTGGTGCACCGAGTGCGTTCTTTTAACATTACATTTAGAGTCCATTCAAATGACGTCGTGGAAAAAAAAATCCATTACCCGTACCTCGGAATAGGTTACTACCGGTACCATAAAAAAATGTCTTTATTTACACGAGATATTTAACAAGGGTTCATAAACATTGGTGCACTGAGTTCTAATAGAATTTATTTAAAAAGGATCAAAGCCGCATTGTTTTTGCGTTTTGTCTGTCAGTCGGTCTGTCCGTCATCTTGATATAAAAAAAGAACCACTAAAAGTTATTAAAAATTGATTAACCTTTATTTTACGTTTCAAAACATCGCAATAATTTTTAGGTATGAGCACAATTGAAAGGTGTATATAATAGATTGTTCCGGATGTTTGTATAAATAGTAAAAGAAAAAGAGAATTTCAGATAAATGTAATACCTTTAATTAAATTTTTTGGATGGTCTCGTATAAAAATTAGATATACTACAGCCATGTGGAGAGATTTTCATGCCTTACTTTGGAGTTTGGATTCTGTTTTCCTTAAAAATCGGAACATACTATTAACGATAATTAGTTTTTTACATGTTTTAGGTAGAAAGTTAAATGTACTGTAAGAGAGTAGTAAGTTAAAATATTTTTCATAAAAATCCGTAAAAATATTATTTCGTAAATGAGAAGATTATTTGTTTATTAATTAGAAGAGGGAGTTCAAACAATTATTTGGCGTTAGTAGATTTTTAGATAAATGCGGAAATTTCTGGCGACGATTTGTAAGAAACAAAATCCGGAACTTTCTTTATCGATTACAAAACTTCTATGTTATGTTTTAGCAAGAAAATTAAATGTCTAAAAAGTAGTTTTCAGCAATCAATTCTAATAAATTACTTTTTTTTAAAGCCCCGAACAACCTATTGTCGATATTTTTAAAATTTGTTTAAAGATGAAAATACGAAACAATTTGATATTGATAACCAAATTATAGTGACGCATTGTCAAATAATATAAGTGTAATATTAGTAAAGTATGCGATTTCAAACAATCATTAGGCATAATTCATGTTATTAAAACAATATCCGGAACATTTTTACACTTAATGAAATATAAGTCAGTATAGAGATTTTGATTTAGCATTAATATGCTACTTACATAAAAAACGAAACAAAATATTATTGATAATGTGTTTTTGCAACGTTTAAGCATGGCAATTGAATGTAATATAAATTAGAAGAGCAAACAAACATTTGTTGGGGTTGATTAGTTTTGCACAAAAAAATCCGGAACAATCAATTTTTAGATACTTAAAACTATTGAGATGTTACGGGAGGAACATTAAAGTGTAAATCAGATTTTCAATAGCTTTTAGAGTTCTAGTTTTTTTTATCTAATCGTGACGGACAGACCGACCAACAGACAAAACGCACAAAAATAATCTTCTTTTATTCGGATGGGGGCACTAAACAAAAAATAAATAAAATCTGATTTTTTTAAAAAGTTTAAGGAATTGGTTTAGTACCTGAACATGTAGCGACGTTACGCTACTGCACGAAAATCGCTGCATAAAAAGTCCATTAAAAAAAATGTGTGTGATATTTACATACAAAATGCATTATTAGCCTTTATAAACAAACAGAAATGTTTTCTTTTAATTTTAGCGGCTAGTTGACCAGAAAAAACATCTTTAACTATTATTTATATTTGTTGTAAACATTTCCTGTACACTTTTAAAATATATTTTACTTAGTGACACTGAAAATACACAAAAATTGTCCATCTTTGTTAGCATATTGTATCATTGCCTCCCTTACATTTACGTAATTGTTTAGAATTGGTGTATTTTTATGAAAAAATCGCTTGCATAATTAATTTTATAAATTAAACGGTTTGCTTTTAGAAAACCAAAAGTAGCCGTTGCACCTAAACTTTTGAAGCCGCATTTAATGATGAAATAATATTTTTCATATCTCTTCTAGTCTTCGAGATCTGAGTGTGACAGACGGACAGACGGACATTTTGCACAAACCTAATAGCGGCTTTTTCCCCTTACGGGGGCTGCTAAAAAATTATTAGAAATGATGAGCATCCATGCCCACTGTATTGTGCATTTAGTCCAAATGTGGCGACCTTTTAGGTTTGTTTTAATGTAGCACTAAGATGTCAAGAGGCTAAATGTAGGTGTATAAAGGGGCTTAAAAAGTCAGTCAGTCGTTGAAGTAATTAAAGTTAGAAATTTTGCTCTTTCTTTTACAATAAAGTGATTTTTCTTTTGTTAAATGTTTTCCATACTAGAAATTATGTTTCAAATAAAAAAAGTGTTCCAGCGTTTAAATAGATCAGCTACAATGTAACGGGTCTCCACTTGTACATCCTAAGATCTTCGTATCGTTCCTTTAAATCAAGGCACATATGTGTGTAGTATGTTTGACCAACTCTAAGATGGATCCCTCTAGTGGTGTAACATAAGCTGACAATGGGTCACAAATGCATTCCATTTCTTAAGGGTAGCAAATGTATTTTCAATGTGGTGCTAACATTTTCTGCTCTATAAGACGAAAACTATAAATTTGAAAATTTCGTTTTTTATTATAGTCATACATATTTGTTAGGAAATTAATTAGACTGTAAAAAAAATTACTCCATGTGTCACGGCCTGTATATTTGTACCGGCCTGGGCGGTTCTGAATTAGTCTGCCTCTGTGTGATGTAGTTACATCTTCTGGTACTACTATCATGTTCTTTGTCTTCTTAATTAAATACTTTCACACACGCACTAGATTTGCAGGTGTGTAAGAACACTAACATAACTGAACTCTCCGACCACAACATTTAGAATCATTAATAGACACAATGGTAGCAGACATGGTTTGTATTGACATGATATATATGAAATAGTTCACAAAAGATATTGGCGACTTCAGCCCATCATAAATTATACACCCAACGAAAAAAACACTGAATACACAATAATAATTGCTTTATACTTATACATTATGTGAGCTGGCGATCCTAGGTCTATTTTTTATCTATTCTTATCTGTTGTTAATTTGTAAACTATCTAGGCTAGTGCGTGCATGGTTCCCGCCAGCTCTTTTACTTTAGAAGTTAGTTTGTACGAGTCATGACCTGGCTCTATAAATAGAACAGGTGCGGTCAGTTCTTGCTTTTTTCCGGTGTTGACCGTTGGTCAGTGTGACCATGTAGAAGAAATAATTATTTAATTGTTGTGCTTATATTCAGCTGGGACCGCCTGTAAGTTGTGAAATTGTTTTATTTTTACTTGATTAGGATTGATTTTTGATAGATTGTTGTTAGATTGTTGTAGATTGTTTAGATGTAAACGGATTAGTGCCGTGCATCTCAGGCTAATTACTTAGTTAGCCATTGTCTATGATGGAACCGGAAGGTCCATTAAGCTAGATAGCGTCACCCCTTCCCCCCCCCCTTAGCTATCCCTAATAATCCCCTTATTGTTTTTCCATACTATGTCTATTTGTAAATATTTTATTATCTTATGTTTCTTATGTATTTTTATTAATACTTTATTGTTAGGATAGCCGCTCTATTAAGTTGGCAATTTGTCCTACTTTTTAAATGTAAAAGATGGCTGCGCCCTAAGCATCGCTGTCATGGCGGCTTTTGTAGAGCCAAATTTAGCTTATATTTATGGTAGTTTAGCCTGACCTGTGTTGGTTGTGGCTTAGAAACTCATGTATTGCTTTTATTAGCTACATGTAGGTAATTGAAATTATCTCATGCTTGTATTGGGAGTATGCGCTAGACTAGGTCTAGACCAGTCTAATTCAAGTAGTTCATTATTTTATTTTTCTTATCTGAATATTGTTTATATTTGTAATTGCAGGCTATAATTCCTGCTGTCATTACATCTACTGTATGCTGTAGTTACGTCTACTGCCATTAGTCTGCCATCGCCTCCTTGTACCTTTTTTTTGTTATATGTAGACTAGTTTATTGTAGTGTGTTCAGTTAGTGTAGAATAGTGTAGATATAGGTCTAGGGTAGTAATTGTAGTGATTTAGTTAGATAGTGGGTTTGGTTAGTTTGTTAGTGTTGGTAGTGGTATAGTCTGGTGGATTAGTTGTTTATTTCTAAATTTATTTTTTTGTATTCATCTACATTTTATTGCTTTGTAAGTTTGTTGTAAATAAAGTGTATATAAGTTCTGTTTTATAAATTTAGTTTAGTTTGTTCTTTTAGTTAGCTAGATTAGTTTAGTTTAGTTTAATTGTGCTGTCTGGTTGCTTAGGCGACTCTAGCCCCTTGGTCGCAGACCGAGGTGCACAGATTGGGCCCACCCAGTAGAGCTACCACCGCCTACTGTTATAAAATTTAATAATGAGCAGCAGAAGAGAATAGGCCACTCCCACTCGCGCCTGCCTGACCTGCTCACAATTACTGCACTGGGAAAAATGTAACGCTCCTCTCTCTACAGGAGTCTAAGATCAATTTAGGTGTTCACCCCGTGGTCAGTTACAGATCAAAAATGTCTCGTGCTAACTGCACGGAATAGTCAAATGACTACAAGTCACTAAATGTTAGAGGGGTTCTAAAACTGGTGTGTGACATACGCCCCTTCCCCTGGAAAAGATTTTTGAAAAAAATCTTTTGACAAAATTACATATGTGTCACGATCATCAATGGTGCTAGATGTCACGTTGAAGATTATCTTGATCTAAACAGCACAATCATTGATCGTGATTGCCGAGGATTTAGAAATCATCAGTTGATAAGATAATCATTTAGAAGTTGCTAGTTGATAAGATGATTATCTAGAAGTTACTAGTGTCACAAAACGCTAGCAGTGTGCTGGCGCCTGCTTGAACTGGTCGTAGTCTGGGGTGATTCTGGAGGCCCGACTGTTGACGCTGGAACTTTGGTGGCTTTAGCCCTGGTCGAGATTTTGGTGTTAGTCTATATAATAAAGATATGAAACTAAACACCGGAATATAGTTAGAAACTATAACTTTAAACTGTAACTTTATTTACACACAACATATAAACTTCCAAATGAAATGTCATATATATATATATATCAACTACTAATGGAATTGATAAAAAAAAAAATTCTTTCTTTAACACCTCTACAACTAAAAGAGAATTTGGGAAAAAAAACTTCTTAGGTATACATTCGTCTACCTATTGGCAGAAAAAGTAAAAATTTTAAAAAAATTGCTACAAAGTTACATTGAACCTCTCAACAATGAATTCTAGTCACCCATTGAGGTCGCGCACACACACACACAAGTGAACAAAGAAGTGCCGTAGTAATTCAGTTAAACGAACCCAATGGATACAATGCAATGAATAGTATATAAATACTCAGCTATGTAAAGAAGAAACAAATAGATACATAGTAGTAAGACATCTGGTATTCATTTCGATACCCGGAGTATCTGAATATGTAGTCTCCGTGTAACAAGTAAATAATAGGTATAAATACAAGCAGTTTTAACATACATGAGTATAGTGTATAGAACTAAACTAGATATGTAGATATACGAAAATCAAAATTAAGATACTTAATCTAATACAACTCTGAAAAGATATGACAATAAGCACGAAAGGCTGCATACAAAATAAAAATGAGGATTTGAATCAAATCTACTTAAGCTGAAATAAAATAAATGATAATAAAATAATAAAAATGAAGTTAAGTGAATACAATAATGCAAATGTAGATTGACTGACTTGTGCACATTTGGTTCATACAGTGGCATTATCAATCATACTGTCCTGCAAGCCTATTGTATAGGATAACGGCCCCAACAGAAACATCATGTTCCCCTGAATGTCGGGGTCCAGGGCTTGGGCTGCCCTGGCTTTCTCCTACTTTCTCTCTATCAGTATAGAACTTAAGTAAGTTTCCATGGAGTAGTTTTGGACCCTTAGGAAATTTAATCCTATAATCATTAAGCCCAACCTTCTCAATAACTTCATATGGTCCCTTCCATCTTACTAATAACTTGTTCTGGTCGTCGGACAACAGAACGAGGACTTTTTCACCAGGGGAAAACACCCTGATTTCGGCCTTTCGGTCATAATACCGTTTGGCCCGAGCACTAGCCTTCGACAACTCTTTCATGGCGGTCTGGCAGGTGCTTTCTAATTTGTTACGGAGATCCACCACGTACTGATAAGTAGTGCGTATCTCAGGAGTTTCCTGTTACCTCACCCATAATTCCCGAAGAATTTGACTAGGGCCCCTAACAGTTCTCCCATACAACAATTCAAAAGGAGAAAAACCCATACTCTCTTGAGGGGCCTCCGTATATGCAAATAGGACGGCGGGAAGATACCTGTCCCAATCGTGAGTTCTCTCACCACACATGCGTCGAAGCATGTTCTTCAAGGTCCCATTGAACCCTTTAACCCGCCCGTCACACTTGCGATGGAACGGGGTGGTAACCAATTACCTCATCGACAACAAACGGGTAATTTCACCCACAAGTTTTGATGTAAACTGTGCCCCTTGATCGATGAGCATTTCCCTAGGGACTCCAACCCGGGCAAATATCTCAACCAAGGCCTCGGCCACTCGAATTGTGTCAATTGAGCGGAGTGCAAACGCCTCTGGATAGCGCGTTGCATAATCAACTAGAGTGAGGATATACCGATTTCCTCGTTCAGTGGGTGGGTCAATCGGTCCCACGATATCCACTGCAACTCTAGAAAAAGGGGTGTCAATCAAAGGCATTTGACCCAGAGGAAGCTTCCCTGTTCGGCCTCTGGGAGATGTGCGTTGGCACATGTCGCAAGAGGCGCAGTAGCGTTTTACATCGGCGCTTAACTCAGGCCAGTAAAACTCTGCGGAAACTCTATATATGGTCTTCTTAGACCCGAGATGTCCCCCACATAACATTTCATGCCCAACACGCATGACTTATTCACGGTGATCCTTCGGAACAACCAACTGAGTAGTTCTCATTCCTTCTTTATCTATAAGTTCTCTATATAAGAGACCTTCCTTATGGATAAACTTCTCAGAGCCCCATGTAGACTCTCTAGTTCTCCCAATACCTGCCCATTCTCTCTGTTGAACGAGAGTGGGATCTGACTGTCGGGAAGTTTTAAACACATCTGGAGATATACCGGTGGGTGGACAAGGTGGCGTGGCAAGTGGTTTGACAGCCGCCTTTTCCCTTCTAGCAATGATAGTGATAGCTGCCCCAATTTCTACGGGCGAGCTTGGGGAATCCACCCCAGCCCCCTCAGTAAAATGCGAGATGTTGGCCCCCTTGCCTCATCCGTTTCCAATGTATCAACTACATTAGGTGAGCTTGAGCACATCATTCCAGCCACCTCAGCAGAAGAAGAGATGTTGGCACCCTTTGCCGCATTCTCTTTAGATTGTGTGTCACATAAATTAGGTGAGCATGGGGGAATCACCCCATTCACCTCTGCAGAGGACGAGATCTTGGCACTTCTGGCCTCACTCTCCTCAAAAGTTACCTTAGCTGAATCCCCCCAATTAGGATTTGGCTGAAAAGGATCTGCAGCGCCAGGTATGTTTCCAACTACACAATCATATAGTAGATGATCCAACAAATGGGCCTCCACTCCCCCAGTAAAATAAGGCGAATCTATCTGCACCATGGCAGTCGCCACTTTCAACATAGTACTGTCGATGGTCTTAATCCACCTAAATCGACCCGTACGCTTAGGTGCCAGGGTAGATCGCACAACTACCACTGAGCTCCCAGTGTCGCGTAACACTTTAATAGGAGTTCCGTTCAGGAACCCATTAGCTATGGGACGTCTTCCCTCTTCTTCTCGCCAGACCACAGGTTTCCTCCCCCTTCCCTTATGGTCTGCTTTGGGTTTGGGAGCGGTCGCCCTCCCTTCCTGTACAGCACCTACCGGATTCACCTTCCGAAGGTCGCATGACGTGGATTTGTGCCCTCTCTTCCCACACTTATAACAAACAATTTTTGCATCCCCCTCGCTTCGCCTATTATCGTACCTGCCTGCCTGTCTACCATCTAAGCCTCCCCTTGGACTAAATGTTACCCTCCTATCAGTTGCGTAATTGGTATGGGGTTTGGAACGACTCCCCATGTATCCTAGACTGGATCCTTCCCCCTTGGGTTTAGATTTCGATGTTTCTTAACTCCTCGTCGCATGTGCCAGTCTATAGTTTTCGGCCAACTCTAAGGTTTGGTCCCAGGACGTGGGGTTTCTTTCCTTTAGAAATATTGTAAGCCCTTCTGATGCCCCATCCAATAGCTGATCAATCAGCAGTAGCTGAAGAAGGCCTTTGAATGTCTGTTCGGCCCCAGACATTTGCACCCATTTATTTAGGTACCCTTTGATTCTTGTCCCAAAAAGTTGATAAGTTTCTCCCCTTTCTATACGAGCTGTCCTAAATTTCCCTTTATACCCATCACTAGTGTATTCGAAGGATTTTAACAAGGCTTCCCTGAGAGATGGGTAATGTTTCGTCACCTGCACCTCGTACCTCATTGCAGTATTGAGGGCTTTTCCTGTCAATAGGGACAGCAGATAAGTGGCCCAGTCATCCTGGGACCACCCAACAGTTTGTGCATGGCGTTCGAAGCGAGTGATGTAACTATCTAACTCATCCACCAGTTCGTCAAATTTTGGGAGCTGTGGGGGTTTAAAAGGGTTACGGGGTGTATCTAAAGAAGAGCTTGTTGACGAGTTATCACCGGTGTCTGCTTGTCTATTTAACCTAGCTAACCCTATTTCCTTCTGAGACTCTATCCTAGCTAGTTCTTTCTCAGACTCTAACCTAGCTATTTCTAAATCTTTGTCGGCCCTTTCGGATGCAATCCGTGCTAACTCTAACTCCTTTTCTCTATCTGCCTTCTGTGCTTCTCTCTCTGCCTGGCGTTCGGCCCTATCGGCCTCAAGTAACTCTAGCTCTAACTTCCTCTCATTCTGAGCAAACGAGAGAATGTCCGACTCAGGGACACCGATACTCCTACCTAGCGAAATGAACTCTTGAAGGTCTCTTACCTTAGCCATTACAGAATTGAAAGTATAAAAGTTTTTATTTAATATGGAGGTAGAAGCTACAGAGAATTAGAAACTATGAGAGTATTCTAATGGCAATTTGCGCACAGCAGAAAATGAACTAATTTATAAGAATTAACAAGTACATGAATAGCCAAATAGGAAAAGATATCTGAATAGAGTCTAACGATAATGAATAGACAAATCAAGGTCTAGATTAAAAATAGTAGCCTTAAAACAAACAATGTAAACTATAGATTACACTAGACTCCCACTAGCAAGGACAGTATGGCGACAATAAGGTAACCACTGAATAAAAATAATTATATAGTGCAAAAAGTCAGCCTACCTTACAGCATGGAATTTTAGTTAAAAAAAACAACACAGCAGCTGAAGATCCAGTCTCTTGCGCTGATCCGACGAAACTTGTTTTTGAAATTTTTGATTAATTTGATTTTGTATTTAAAAAAATAAAATACAGTGGCATAAAATTAACTTAAAGTCAATGTCACCACCACTGTAAGTAAATTATATCCATACGATTCACAACAACACATCAGCAGTATCAGCAGCACATTCTGGACTCGAGTCTAGTACAGTAAAGTCAAAGTAAAGTCCTAGATCTTACGGGTGTACACTTAGACTTAGACTCAGGCTCTGAAGATGTAGACTAGACTGTAGTGGTTTCTCGGCTTGAGGTCTATAGTAAAGTCCTAGACCTTAGGGGTGTAGACTTAGACTCAGACTCTGGAGATGTAGACTAGACTGTAGTGGTTTCTCGGCTCGAGGTCTCTAGTAAAGTCCTAGACCTTACGGGTGTAGACTTAGACTTAGACTCTGGCGATGTAGGCTAGACTGTAGTTGAATAGCAGGCTATCAAGTCAGTTACATTTGACTGGTTCCACTGGATTCTAGTATAATGGCTCTGCCCCCAGCGACGATTGTGGCTAAAGTATCCGAAAAAAAAAATCAGCAACAGTTCCAAATATACAGCAGTTGATCAATCAAAGACGAGCCGTCCACTTTAGTTTATCAATCAAGGACGAGCCGTCCACTTTAGTTCCGAACGTACAGCAGTTGATCAATCCCGGACGAGCTCCCACTTTAGTTGTCACAAAACGCTAGCAGTGTGCTGACGCCTGCTTGAACTGGTCGTAGTCTAGGGTGATTCTGGAGGCCCGACTGTTGACGCTGGAACTTTGGTGGCTTTGGCCCTGGTCGCGATTTTGGTGTTAGTCTATATAATTAAGATATGAAACTAAACACCGGAATATAGTTAGAAACTATAACTTAAAAGTGTAACTTTATTTACACACAACATATAAACTTCCAAATGAAACGTTATATACAGGTACATCAACTACTAAACTAAGGTCTCTAATCGCTATCAACGTTAGATTTCACTATCAGTTTCTCATACAATATTGAGAAGACAAGCAGAAGCGGGAAATACGACCGTCCGCTCTACAAGACCCACGCCAACTAACTGTGCCTTTCTCAGAGCAAAAAATCCTCCCACGTGGACTACACCGCAACACAGTGGTTACGTCCCCTTGCATCATCAGTGACGCCTAACCTCAGTGGTTACGTCTACATGCATCATCAGTATCTGACCAGTGATGACCACTGCCCCTTTCCCCAGATTTCCCAGATCACCCCGCCCTCGTTGTAGCCTAGGTACTCTGGTCCAGTGACAACAAAATAAACATTCCAATAATAAAACAAATCTAATTAAAATATATTAAAACATAAATAATGACATTAGATCTAAAATATAAATAACAGTAACCAACTTAAAACTTTACACAATAACTAAGGCCATGGTAGTGGACTGCGGTTGTTCTGCTACACACACACAAACGGTTGTGGGCTCACGGCGGTTTGTGACAACTAGTCGATAAGACGATCTAAGTATGTTATTATTGTAATCAATGAAGAAACTTCTCTTCGACAAATACAAATACTTTAATCATGGGCGTAGCCAGGATTTTTTTCGGGAGGAGGGGGGATTGGGGGGATTTTTTATACGAATCCGCAAAAAATATATTTATATTGTTACGTATTTCTGAATCTTCTGGCTATATGTATTAGTTGGCACACAAATAAAAACACTGTAAAGAACTTGACGACTAAACTTTCAGTTTCATATAACTTTAATGACTATTAACTCTAACAATTCGTTACTGTAACATGTAACGTAGAAGACTGGACAATATCTGCCAGTTTACAGTTAGCTATACTTCGTTGCAATTTATCTCTTCACTTCGTTGCAATTCATCTTTTCTCAACTTGCATCGATCCGTATTTCACACAACAGACCAACGACACACTTCCCAGTGTCGCTCCAGGTCTCCCAAAGCTGAACCAAGTCGTACTCAAGTCTACCGAATCAGAGCCGCACACGTCTTACATCGACTGTATCGACTGTAACGGCTCAAGTCCACTGTAGTTCGCTGTATAGACTTTAACGACAGTAGTCCACTCCAGTTAACTCTACCCTAGTTAACTTGCATCGAGTCTTACACATTTCTCTTCCACTAGAGCCGCACACGTCTTATATATTCTGTATCGACTGTAACGGCTCACTCACGACTCACTCATGACTGACGTTCACATTAACTCCCTGACTTATATAGAGTCCCTAATCGCTCCTCCAAAGTTGCACAAACACTGCTAGTATCCACTGGAACAACACGTTGACCTCAACCTATCACTGTAACATTCATTTCATTTGTAACAATATGTATGTGTGTGTTTGTGTGTACATAATCTTTATTACATTATGACACTTCATTCTTTTGGAAGAAGCTTATTGTGCCCTAGAATTTCTTCCTGGAGTTAGTGGAAAAATTGTAGACTCCCCGTCTTTGCTAGCAAGGGGGTCTGGGGGAGCTCCCCCAGCGCGGGGCGAAGCCCCGCCGCCAAGCACTATTTCTGGTATTTAAAAATGCATATTCTGAGGTAACTACAGTGCATTTTCCTGCTATTAAAAAGTTTTATTTCAAAAAAATTATGCTATTCTTACTGACTTAGACCCTACCGCGCCGTTCGGCGCGTTTGCCGTCAAGCTGTTTCCACAAAAATCTATCACTGGTAATGTCTGAAGCCTCTTCCCACCTGCTCTGAGGACCTCCATAAATGTATGGCGCCAAGTTGTACTTAATAGAATGTCATTGCAACTCTTATTATGCGTAATTCATTTTGTCGGAGAACATGTCCCGCAAACCTCATGCGACGCTCTGTCACAATCTTACTAAGGGTCGACTTCCAGTTCGGCACAGGATTTCCTTGATTTAGACCCGATCTCTATAACTGACTCCAAAAATCTCTCTTAGCCATCTTTGTTGAGCCACATTCAGTGTTTTTTAATTTCGCAGATGACTGTTCACTGCACTTTATTAATGGAGCACAGCCACTTGTAGAAATGTGTAACCTCTCTTGAATACGCTCTTGGCATTAGGAGACTGTAGTTTGCATTAGATTTTATATCGAAAAGGCAAGTTTTATCGTCAAAATCATCTGTGGGAATTTTAAACTAAAAAATCTCTGGAATTTGTTTTTTTTTAATTGAAAACCCCCTTTAGCTACGGTTATAGAACTGTAGTTTGCTTTTGAATAATATTGAAGATAGAGATTTCCACCTCAAAACGCTTTGTAAGGGGATTTTAAACTCAAAACCATCTGAAAGGGTTTTAAACTTTAAAAAAAAAGCCATCTGTAGGAGAGGTAACGCTCAAATAATTTTAATGTGTAATTTCCTTTTTTTTTTTATATTGAAGAAGTATTTTTGTGCATCAAATCCATCTGAAGGGGGGTTTAAACTCAAAACCCCATTTGGCAACACTCATAGCATTTTGAGTGCGTAATTTGCTTTTTTTTTTTGTTTTTTACATTGAAGATGTATTTAGTAGTTTTAAACCCCACTGACGGGGGGTTTAAACTCAAAAACCCTTTTAGCTACGCTCATAGATTTTACAATGTGTAATATCCTTTTTTATATTGAAAAGGCATTTTTTAGCTTCAAACTCCACTGGAGGGGAGTTTAAACTCAAAACACCTTTGCTTACATTCATAGAATTTTGAGTGTATAATTGGCTTTGTTTGTAATATTAAAAAGGCATTTTTTTACCTTCCAACCTCGCTTCAAAGCCCGTTTAGCTACGCTCAATTAGCTGCGTAATTAGCTTTTTTTTTTATTGAATAGGTAATTTTTAGCTTCAAACCCTACTGAAGAGGGGGAGGGGGGTAAACTCAAAACCCCTTTAAAAATTTGAGTGTGTAATTTGCTTTTTTATATTAAAAAGGGAATTTATCGGGAACTTTGGTGGGGTTTTAAAATCAAAATCTTCCTTAACTGTGCTCTTGGAATTTGGGGATTGTCGTTTGCTTTTTTTTTTTTTGGTTTTGTTTTATAAAAGGGGGATTTAACTGCTAAAACCCCTGGTAGGGGTTTTTAAACTCAAACCCCCCCTGGTAGGGGTTATAAACTCAAAATCCCCCTGGTAAGGGGCTTTAAAATAAAAAATTATTGGCTGTGATGGGGCAAGTGATGGTTAAGTATTAAAATCACACCTAAAATAAAAAAAACCAAAGCAAAAAATTAGTCACTAAAGTCCGTATCCCCCCCCCGCAGGGATTTCATTTCGGGGGGGGGGGATTGAACCCATAACCCCCCCCCCTGGCTACGCCCATGACTTTAATTCAGAACTTGAAAAAGCTATTCATAATATTTACAATGATATACTGTGATTGAATAAAACATGTAAAATAAATTTCTACTAAATTAAATGATCTACACAATAATATGATCATTTCATCTTCCTTTGAGTTCCAACACGAGACTCTAGAACATCTTCTCTCTAACACGTTCCGCTCGACACTGACGGCAATCTAGAATCTTTCCCGGGCTCGAGAGCGTTACCACGTGACTAATATCTCTCCGTCGCATGGCCAACCAATAAAATACTACTTAACATACAATAGTTAACATTTCTGACCAATTACAACTATTCTAATAAAAGGTTTCTGTCTACTTGGATATCCCCGAGCTAGCTGAAATCCATTCGACTACCTTGGGCTAAATATAGACAAATCGTACGTGACAATATGATGGTAACATCACTATTTATATGTCTACTGGCTTAATCATTTATGTTGTTAAGTTTAATCTAATTAGTCACTTCAATACTAATAAATTAATTCTACATAAGTACTAATGTCATGACATTCATTTCAACTATCAATAGTTCCACATAATATTTACAAATAGATTGTTTAACTCTCAAAGTGCTGGCTTAGAAAAATATACATTACTTTGATTCCATTTATTATACAAGTAAATTATTGAAAAAATCAATACAATTTGAAGATTTAATCTCCAGAAAATATAATTAAATAATAACAATTGATCAACTATTTACAATTATACCGAAAAGTTTTTGCATTAGCATGTTTAATTGCTGTTTGCTCATTCTGCTAACATACATTGCCATCTTAATTCTTAGAAGAAAAAATTAATGTTATTTTACATCTAATGATTTTATATAATATAACATAACATAAAATATCCAATGTGTATCATTTGACACACTGAGTGAATTTATTCAAGTATTTCCAAATAGAGTTTACATAGATCTATACAAGTATATTTGTGTCCAGTATTCATAATATCACTTTACGTTTCGTCACCATTATACAAGGTTATAGTGACATTGCATATGACTGTTATTAATAGCACACATATATGGTAGTTAAATTAAAATAGCATAAAAAAAATATTTTGTTTGTAAACATGATAGTATTCAGGTGTATACCATTTGGAAAAAATCAACAATATTTACATTTGTGAGTTATTTAAAAAATTAGGTCAGCAGTTCAAGTAGTTCACTGTTGTTTACAATATGCTTGTTTACATTACTGTGTATGCTTACTAATCATGTACACAATCAGCACATCTAGTCATTATCATATTCTATATTATTGTCAAATTAGGATAATTAAATATGTAATGTACAATTAATCATGAAATGATAGTACAATAGCATTAAGAAAGGGGAAAAAATGTCATCATGACCCAATAAAATGGTACTAGATAAAGTAAGTGTAACAAAAAGTGTTATGACCTAGTTACATGATAGCAAGAAAAAATGTCAAAACGACCTTCTTGAAAAAATGTCAAGTTGTTTCTAGTTACCTTGTGAAATCACTCAGTTCAAATACTTTGACTAATGTGTACAATATCATTGTCCTCAGTTGTGTCTGTATTTTACCCAGGAATCTAGTTCAGTTTTATGGTTAAATCTCTAACTCCATGTGTGTTCCCTATAACAAGATCTTGGGCAGGAGTATCCATGACAACTACTTCTATTTGCTCTGGCCGCCATTAAGAAAAATAGTCAACTGTATCCTTCCGCCATGCTTTGATTCTCTTAGATGTTTTGACAAATGTTGAATGCCCTGGGTTCAATGTGTAAGGTATACACACTTGAAAAAGTTTATTTCTTAAATATAGAAATCAATATAGAATATACATTTACACTCACAGAATCGCTTGTTGACTGCAATACTAAAACTCAAACAAACTTTTAAGAGGTCAAACTATCAGCAAATCATGTTATGCTATCAGTCATGTCAAAAGACCTTTCATTTGAAACACTTTAATATTAACATGTTCAGTGCTTCAGAGTGATAAAAAGAAGGCACATATCTTAACTTAATGCAGAGGCGAAGGTAGCAGTTACACTTTTATTTTTTTTTACAAAGCTGGTATGAACTTACTCTATCTGTCTGTCTGTCTGTTAAAAAGTTTGAACACGTTCTTTCTCCAACACCCGATCGCTGATCAAGTTGAAATTTTACAAATTTATTTTTGTACTTGACAAAAAAAAAGATAAGTCCTATATACTTTGTGTGGAGAATTATGTCGCTGGTTTAAAGTTTGAAACTAACAATAGAGAACTATCCAACCTTCTATTTTCATAAGCACTTCGCTGGCCCAGTGGTTAGTGTATTGGCTTGATGGGCTTGAGTCCTCGAGTTAGAATTTAAGTCGTACAACTTTAAAAACATTTTTAAAATATAAATTGCGTTTAAAAAGTGATCACGGCAACATTCATCCAGTTACTCCCTTCCCCCTCCCTTTCCCAACTGGTCCAGACAACTTATAGGATCATAACACATTGAGAAAGCTAAAAGCATGAAATTGCGTAAAACAAAACAGTTAGTTAAAATATTTCTAATCGCACAGATTTATTGTTGTTGGGCCAAGAACTATTATAAATTGAATGACTTGTGACTGTACCAAAATAATTGATACGATTACAATTTTAATAAACTTTTTAATAAAGTTTTTTAAATTTTAAAATTATTTTTTTTATAATATCTTGTTAAATTTTAGAGTGAAATTTATTAGGGCACTCTGAGATCACATCAGGGCACTCAATGATCTACGCCAGGGCACTCCATAACCAATATCTTGGCACTTTATGTTCCACATCTTGGCACTCAATGGTCCATATCAGGGCACTCAATGGTCCCCATCAGGGCACTCAATTGTTCACATAATGGCACTCCATAGTCTACATCAGGGCACTCAATGGTCCACATAAGGGAACTAATGGTCCACATCATGGTTCTCCATGGTGCACATCAAGGCAATAAATGGTACACATCATGGTTCTCCATAGTAATAGAAAAGCCTTAGTTTGCATGCAAGGACAAAGAAGCCACACAGTGGGTATAAAAAATGGTGTCCCCCAAGGAGGAGTCCTATCCCCAACACTTTTCCTAATATTCATAAGCGATCTAAATCAAAACCTACCCAAAAAAGTTAAGAGCAGCATGTATGCAGATGACCTTGCCTTAATTAGCACAGAAGAATATGTAGGAACATCGAAATTTCGATTACAAGATGCTCTTGATAAACTCAATAATTGGTCCAAAGACTGGGGCATGTCCATTAACACAAAAAAGACAACATATACCATATTCTCACTGTCAACAAAACAACAAACAATAAAATTAACATTAGATAAGGAAGCTTTAGAAAAAAATGACAGCCCTACTTATCTTGGAGTCACCTATGACCCGAGACTAACCTGGAAAAACCAAATAGATAAAACACAGAGTAAAGGCATCCAGAGACTATCCCTCTGGAAAAATTAGCTGGCACAGATTGGGGAGCAAATCACAACATCCTGAAAAAGACCTATACCAGTTATGTAAGACCTGTACTAGAATATGGTGCCACAGCATGGGGCTCAGCAGCCCAAACCAACCTTAGAAAAATAGACAAGATTCAAAATATTGGTCTAAGGATAATGACAGGAGCAATCAAAACAACACCCATAAGAGCTATGGAGGAAACCGCTGCCCTGATCTCTCTGGATGAAAGAAAAGAAATAAAAATCCTTTCCCAATTCACAAAATTGGAAACCTTGGAGAGGCACCCACTCAGAACAAAAATCCACAAAACTGGCACAAAAAACCGTCTCAAAAGGACCAATTTCATACAGGAATCTCTAAACCTAAAAAAGAAACACCAACTTGAAAAAATTACTCTGGAATCCTCGATACACTATAATGAATCTCCACCCTGGGACGAAAGCCCTTTTCCTACTATAAGGGACCATATTGAAAACATAAAAAGAAAATCTGATTACAGACCAACAGAGCTCAAGGAAATAGTGAACTGTTTTCTACATACCAATTACCCTTGCAATCAGTGGATCAGAGTTTACACGGATGGCTCATCCCATAAAGCCACCACAAATGGAGGAGCTGGAATACTTATCGAATGGCCAGATGGAGGAAAGCTAGAAAAATCCTTTGCAACTGGAGAGCTCTCTGACAGTCACAGAGCAGAAAGGGAAGCACTAGCAATAGCTGCTACCATGCTAGCAAATCATCCAAGTTCCCCTCACAGTCAGATTGTCTTTCTAACAGACGCAAAAACAACCCTCCAAAGCCTGCAAAACTCTGATTCCCCTTATATTAAAAACCTCAGAACAGCACTCACAAAGCTCAACCACAACAGCAAAAAAACTGTCATTCAATGGATACCAGCTCACATACAACTAGCAGGAAATGAGAAGGCTGACACACTCGCCAAGAGTGGGAGAACAAACTCACAAGTAAACTCTGCTCTCTATCCAGAAGAAATGAAGAAATTAATTGTAGATAAAATAAATGAGAAATGGACGAGCTATCCCATCCAAATCACAAGAAAGATGATGCTTACTATAAGCTATCCCAACAAGACCAACGTCTAATCTTTCGACTCAGGACCGGACACAACAGAATGCGACAACACATGTTCCGGAAGCTCAAAATTGGAACCAGTGAAATCTGCCCATGTGGAGTATCACCAGAAAATGCCGACCACGTCCTCCAAAACTGCTCTCTCTACCAAGAGGCCCGTATAAGACATTGGCCCCAAATCACCCCAATAGAAAGAAAACTATATGTAGAGCTCCCTGATTTGGAAACCACTGCGCAGTTCATCTCATGTATTGGTCTAGTCATATGAACACTCCAACATAACAATGAGAACGATGAAGAAGAAGAAGAAAAATGGTTCTCCATGGTCCACATCAGGGCACTCAATGGTCCACATCATGGTTTTCTATGGTCCACATCATGGCACTCAAATGGTCCACATCAGGGCATTCAATGGTCCATATCAGGGCACTCAATGGTCCACAACTCACCGACCTTTTTTGTTGTTTACAAAGAATGTTACGCCAAATTCTTTTTTACTGTAAACTTCAATGTTGTGGGAACAGCACAACGATTTACTACATACCAGTGTCAAGTGTTTGAACAAGATTCAAACCTGACTTCTTTCTTTCGGCCGCTAAGTAATATAGCACCAAGGCCGTTGCTCTTGCACAACACCTTAGACCAACAGTCCAAGTGTGAGTATTATTAGCAGAAACATGATTGGTCATTGTCTCAAATGTCAACTTCGATCCCCAGTTGCCCTACAAGAAATTCGATGCAATATCTTAATTTCTGAAGGAACGATTAAACTTAGACAAGAAAACACTACAACAATATAACGTTTTTAAAGTAGTCAATATAGAACAGTAGTTCTGACTGGTAGCATCATTTTATTCATTCTATTGACACCACTGGCGGATCCAGAACTTTGGAGTGGGGGGGGGGGGCGATTTTTTTCCAAACCCTAACCCTAACGCCCAGTAAACCCTAACCCTATGCAAAAACGTGCGTACAGCATATATATATATATATATATATATATATATATATATATATATATATATATATATATATATATATATATATATAGGTTCCCGGTCATTTCATCCCCGGTCACTTCATCCCCGGTCATTTCATCCCCGGTCACTTCATCCCCGGAAACACTATAAACACATTAGTAACAAGTCATAAAATGTCAAAAACCATTCTACATAATCATATTTGTATACAAAATATTTAATTGGGGATGAAATGACCGGGGATGAAGTGACCGGGGGATGAAGTGACCAGGGGATGAAGTGACCAGGGGATGAAATGACCGGGGATGAAGTGACCGGGGATGAAGTGACCGGGGATGAAATGACCGGGGATGATGTGACCGGGGATGAAGTGACCGGGGATGAAATGACCGGTCACCATATATATATATATATATATATATATATTCGATACATGAGAATAAAATAAGACTGTTTCTCAATCTACGGCGAAAAAAAAAATGGAAAAAAAACAGTCATGTTGAGGCCTTTCTCTTGCACTCTTGGGGGTCTGGGAAAGCGCTGTAAGTTTCCTCAGTGGGGTTCGGTGTGAAGCCCCGACACCCAAAACCGTTTCCTTGCATTTTTCACTGCAGAAACGCATTCTCCTGACATCTACAGCTCATTGTTTATCAGTGGGGTTGGGGGGGGGGGGGGTCGGCCGAGTGGGGGGGGCGATCGCCCCTACCGCCCCCCCCCCCTGGATCCGCCAGTGATTGACACCCACGTTAGTACGCACACATCTTGGGAAGTTTGTAGGTCAGCTTTAAATTTAGGGTTAGGGTTAGAGTTAGGGTTAAATTTAAATTTATTCTTGTTATTGTTACATTCAATTTTAACATTTAGCTCAGACTAAACAAATGGGATAGTCTGAAAGACTTAGGTTTGGCCACATTTTGAAACGCGTTTGACTTTGTGATCTTATCATTTGACCTAAGTGAAATCAAGACAACAATGGGCTATAAAACTTGAATTGATAACACTTGTTTGATAAATAGATCTCTTGATTTAGTCCAACTTAAAACACCAAGATGGAAGCTCTAGGGTTGGCCCTGATGATCATCGTGGCTACGGGCAACGCTGTGAACTTTATGCCTGGCTGCAGTTTTATTGGAGGTCAGTGCATGTACACTGTCCAGCTTGGCCACTAGGGTCAATGTGACACACAACCGGTAAGCTCGTGAACTTTTAAAGCTAATACAAATCTAAAGAGAATGAAGGAATCAAGTTTCGTATTTACGAACAGAAGGTGAAAAGTGCTATTAGTTTTAGGTTGTCTGTCCGTCTGTCTATTTGTTGTTCCGTCTGTCAGGTTTATGTCTCAAAAACTACAAGTGCTACCGTGAATCTGATTTCACTACCTTTTTTTTCTCCCAAAGTGTAGGTACAACAGCTCATTTTGTCTCCTAAAAGAGAACAAGTTTATTTTTTAAGTTAATAAAACAATCCATTCTTTTTCTTTACAAAAAAAAAATACAATTTACCCTCTCAAAAGTTAAAAAAAAAAACAACTCGTAAAATTCAATATCTTTAAAATAACATTTTAAAAATCTTTTGGTACTTCTTTTATTTCAACAGGTCGCTGTATCCTCGGGAGCTGACTCCCAATGTTGTACAAGTGTTCAAACAGACTTGGCAAATCTCCAGAAGGATGTTCAGAACTTGAAACAACAAGTACGAGTTTAGAAAATTAAAAAAAAAGTGTTTTATATTTTTTAACTTGTTAATATTGGCTATTGGTCGGTTAGTGATGGAGGTCAGTGGTTGCTTAGTGGTCATCAGTAAGTTGTTCGGGCCTACCTCTAAATAGCAATTGTTGTCCTCCTTTTTAGTTTGTGCTGTCTATTTAGAAAAAAACTGTTTCTATTTTTTTGTGCTATGTATTTTAGCATTTATTATTACTTACCTACATAGAACTCATATATATTACTTACTATTACAATTTTTACAATAACAATTTTTTGCCATTGAATATTACCGCTTTTATTTTCTTATCGAGCTGAAATTTTTACACAAATTCGTGCTGCGTAACAACATGTATGATAAAGTCTCAGTATGGCTTAATTAACTAGTAAACCAGGAAAATTGTTTTATTTCTTTTTGATGTCTAAGTGTTTTATCTATAGGACTTGTAAAAGCTAGCAATTATATCGTCATTTTCTTATTTCTTATTATCTCTAATTTCGTTTGCTTTTGGTCGCCCCCATCAAAAGGTAGGACCTGATCTTTGTAATGAAAAGAATAAAATTAAAAAAAAAAAACAGATTAATGCTAATATAACAAACTGGTTACAAACTAATAGCCTGACGATTTTAGATAATCTTTCCGCATTGATTTGTAGGGATGTAGATCTACATAAACTAAACTTTTGATTTAGCACTCTTAAGGTATACATATATATATATATATCATGGGCGTAGCCAGGGGGGGGGTTGGGGTTCAACCCCCCCCCCCCCCCGAAATGAAATCCCTCCCCCCTTGGGGGGATCGGAATTTAGTGAATGATTTTTTGCTTTGATTTTGTTTATTTTAGGTGAGATTTTAATACTAAACCATCACTTTCCCCAGCACAACCAATGGGGTTTTGAGTTTAAAACCCCCTACCAGGGGGTTTTGAGTTTAAAACCCCCTACCAGGGTTTTTTGAGTTAAAAACCCCTACCAGGGAGGTTCGAGTTTAAAAACCCCTACCAGGGGTTTTGAGTTTTAAACCCCCTACTTGGGGTTTTTGCAGTTAACTCCCCCTCTTGTATAAAACAAAACACAAAAAAAATGCAAACGGAAATCCCCTAATTCCAAGAGCACAGTTAAGGGAGATTTTGATTTAAAAACCCCCTCCAAAATTTACGATAACCCCCCCCCCTCTTCAATATAAAAAAAAAAGCTAATTACGCACTCAAAATGTTATGAGCGTAGCTAAATGGGTTTTGACTTAGTTTTGAGTTTGAACCCCACTTCAGCGGGGTTCGAAGGTAAAAAATACCTCTTTAATAATAAAAACAAAGCAAATTATACACTCAAAATATTACGAGTGTAGTCAAAGGGTTTTATAGTTTAAACTCCCCTCCAGTGGAGTTTGAAGCTAAAAAGTATCTCTTCAATATAAATAAAAGCAAATTACTCACTCTAAAATCTATGAGCGTAGCCAAAGGGGTTTTGAGTTTAAACCCTACGCCAGGGGGGTTTGAGGCTAAAAAAAAAATCTTCAGTGTAAGAAAAAAGCAAATTACGCACTCAAAATGCTATGAGCGTTGCCAAAAGGGGTTTTGAGTTTAAACCCCCATTCAGAGGGGTTTGATGCTAAAAAAGACCTCTTCAATATATAAAAAAAAAGCAAATTACACACTAAAATTATTTGAGCGTAGCCAATTTAATCGGGGGTTTTGAGTTTAAACCCCTCTTCTACAGATGGCGTTTTTTTTAAAGTTTAAAACCCCTTTAGATGATGTTGACGATATAAAATCTAAAGCAAACTACAGTCACTTAATTCCAAGAGCGTATTCAAGAGAGGTTACACATTTTTATCAGTGGCAGGGCTCCCTTAATAAACTACAGTGAATAGTCATCTGCCGAAATTGAAAAACACTAAAAATGTGGCTCAACAAAGATGACTAAGACAGATTTTAGGAGTCAGTTATAGAGATCGGGTTTAAATCAAGGATATCCTATGCCGAACTGGGAGTCGACCCCATAGTAAGATTGTGAGAGAGCGACGCAT
This sequence comes from Biomphalaria glabrata, assembly GCF_947242115.1. NCBI lineage: Eukaryota > Metazoa > Mollusca > Gastropoda > Planorbidae > Biomphalaria > Biomphalaria glabrata. Next base: position 17,707,044 of record NC_074718.1, on the reverse strand, counting down.
GAGGTTTGCGGAAATGTTCTCCGACAAAATGAATTACGCATAAGAAGAGTTGCAATGATATCCTAGTACAACTTGACGCCACTCATTCATTGAGGTCCTCATGGCAGGTGGGAAGAGGCTTCAGACATTACCAGTGACAGATTTTTATGGAAACAGCTTGACGTCAAATGCTCCGAACGGCGCGGGAGGGTCTAAGTCAGTAAGAATAGCACATTAGGTTTTTGAAATAAACTTTTTAATAGCAGGAAAATGCAGTGTAGATACCTCAGAATATAAATTTTGTTGGCTTTCAATACCAGAAATAGTGCTTGGCGGCGGGGAGATTCTACCTTGATAATGGCTAGCGCTAGACGATCGAGGAAACATCGCCGCCCGAGGTGTAGAGTTGAATGGAGAAAGAAGGTTGACAAATCTTGTGTAGTGCCCAAACTGCCCAGCAGATCAATGGATAGGTGCAAATGAATGCAAAGCTAGATGTGAACCTGGCCTAACTTGTTTCCCTTTCTATAGGGCATATGATGTAAAGTTCATCTGTTTTTGTCACCTATGGTTAACGAGGGTGTCATGTAGCCAGCACAACGACCAACCGCCTTTACTTTTCCCCAACTAATGTCAGGAACCCATTAGAGCTGGTTGGACTCAAAGGCGCAAAAAGATTCGGAAGTTGAAATCCCAGTCTTCATCAGGATTCGAACTCGGGACCTCCGGTTAGGTGGCCATATACTTTACTGCTCAGCTACCGCGCAGTTTACGAGATTAACATTAATTTTAAATTAGGTTTAACTTATAATGCATACTAAATAGCTTTTTCTCTTTAAAAAAACTGCTTGCATAGGTGATTTAAAAAAAATAGATTTTTCGCTTTCAGAAAAAAAAAGTAGCCGTTGCATCAGAACTTTGAATGGTCTAAAATATTGTGATGTCGGATTTTCACTATCTTTTCTAGTTTACGAGATCTAAACGGGACGGACGGACAGATAGAAAGACGGACAGACATTTCACACAAAACTAATAGCGTCTTTTCCCCTTTTGGGGGCCGCTAATAAAATCTGCTTATTTAGAAATTTTTAAGGAATTTGTTTAGCACTGTACCATGTTGCGACGTTATGCAACTGCCGAAAGTCGCTGCATAAAAAGTCCATTTTAAAAAATGTGCGTGATATTTACATACAAAGTGCATTATTAGCCTTTATAAACAAACAGAAATGTTTTTTTTTTAATTTTAGCAGCTTAATTTTGACCAGAAAAAACAATTTTAACTATTATTTATATTTGTTGTAAACATTTCTTGCACCGGACCATGACCCCCCCCCCCCAAAAAAAAATCAACACTGTCATCATGGCTTTACATAACATTAAACAACGCTATGGCACCCCTGTAATAATGCAGTGGGTACCGATTCACGTAGGTGTGACTGGTAACACAATTGCAGACACTTTGGCCCACCAGAGAGGGCAAATTCCACCCACTGATCAGGCTGTAAGCTTTCATCAAGCCCTGGCTATAATACAAAAAACAGAAATGGAAAAGTGGTTTGACTGCTGGGACAAGTCCCAAAAAGCCCGTGGAGTCAGGGAGCGCATGAGGCGCCCTGAACGCACTTCCTCGTGGTGGAGGCTGTCCAGGCCCAAGCAAGCTATTATAGCACAGTGCAGTACATGTCATTGTCCTGTTGGCTCATATTTCTCGCGGCTATGGACAAATTTTGATTCACGGTGCCCCCGCTGCGAGGAAGAAGAGGAAACCGTGATCATATTCTGTTTGACTGCCCCAAAGTTGCTGATCTCCGTCTCGACAGGTCTGGGAAACCCAAAATTCTCAACCTGTATGGCGACATTTATGCACTACGCAAGACAGCAGGGTTTCTGTCCAGGGCTTTTGCAAGAGAGGATTTGAGCCTGCCAAGCCCGCATTCTAATGGAGTTTGATGATGATGTTGAAGATGATGTACATTTTATAAATATATTTGACTTAGTGATACTGAAAATACATGGAAATTGTCCTTTCTTTGTTAGCATATTGTAACATTGCCTCCCTTACATTTATGTAATTGTTTAAGAATTGGTGTATTTTATGAAAAAATCGCTTGCATAATTAATTTTATAAATTAAACGGTTTGCTTTTAGAAAACAAAAAGTAGCAGTTGCACCTAAACTTTTCAAGCCACATCACATGGTGAAATAATATTTTTCATATATCTTCTAGTTTTTGAGATCTGAGTGTGACAGACGGAAAGACGGACTGACATTTTGCACAAACCTTTTAGAGGCTTTTCCCCTTACGGGAACCGCTAAAAAAGTAAAGTTTCCCCTTTCAATCCTTGTGATCTATAAAGCGGAAATGTTGGTATTGGCTCATCGGTTACGAGCAGGGTGTCATGTGGCCAGCACAACGACCAACCAACTTTACTTTCCCCAACTTAAGTCAGGTAATCTTTAGAATGGAGTGGACTCTAGGTCACCTTAAAATTCCGAAATTCAAAATCCCTGTCTTTACCAAGATTCGAACCCAGGACCATAAGTTCGGAAGCCAAGCGCTTAACCACTCAGCCACTGCGCACTCCAACGTGAGATAGACAGAAACATAAATTGATAGTTGAGTACGTTCAGTAGAGTAAATGATAGACAAACTGTACGTTATATTGGACACCTACTTAAAGATATACAATAGAGACTGATTGATGATTTTTTAATATTTCTATAGATTCCGGCCCTGACTGATGTGCTCAACAAAACGAGGGCAGACCTAATCACATCACGAGCGTTCACCGAGTCGTTGCTAGGAGACAGACACTCACTTCTGGATATGTTACACAGGCTTGAGACAGAGATGAACAAGACAGAGACACAAAACTCTCACATCTTAGCTCTTGCAAGAGACGAGATTGCTTCTCTTAGAAGAGACTTGACGAACATGACCTTAGCTCTACGTACATGTCAGGCTGCCCTTGGTTTAACGACTCGACAGAATGTCGTGCCTGGTTAGCGATGTCTTGTCTTTGTATGATTTTTAAATCTTAAACACGCTGTGTCGAGGTCTGCTTCAATGGGTTAACACTAACGCTATTTGGAAAATCTCTATTTTTTTATTTTACAAGTTTAGTAATTTGTGTTAAAAATTATTATCTTATATAAGACAAGGTAATTTTATTGGTCAAAATAAATGAATTTTTATATTAAAAGCGTGAAGTTCTTTATTATTTTGATTAAAGGAAGGATAAGAATGACATTTTTCTTTAAGCTAGGGGGTAAAAGACATTAAAAAAAATACGCGCTTAATAAAGAAAATGATTATGTCAAATATCTTTTTTGAACGTCCTAATATAAATGGAAACATTAACAATATGGCTTTACTTAGCATAAAAAACAGAAGGTAAATAATGCATTTTACATTGATATTAGCACTAGAAGAATACATTCCAGACCAAATATTTACGCCCATCCAGTATTCCATGCACCGTTTCATCCATAAATCATCTTAAACATTTATCCTACCATTAATTCATTAAATTTTACTCTGAGATTGTGAGGAAATGTTACGAAAAGCAGGGTGCCAGAACATTCTTCAGCAGCAGACGTCTTGGTTGGCTTTGCCACGTTCTTAAAATGCCAGTAGGTCAACTTCCACAAGATATTCTGTATGGTGATCTAACAGAAGGCAGGAGAGCCACTGGTCGCCCACTTTTACGGTATAGAGATGTATGCAAACGCGACATGAAACTCTTCAAAATCAACACTAGCAGATGGGAAAAAGTGGCACCGGAAAGATCCACATGGAGAGCGAGCATAAAGGAAGATTCCTGGATTGCAGATGTCATACACAACAGAAGCAATAAGAAGGGTGAAAATGCAACGGCACATGCTAATTACATATGGCCAACCTGTGACCGCAGTTGTGTATCAAGGATTGACCTCTTTAGTTACACAAAAAGTTGCAAAGGGAAAAGATTGTTTCTCGAGATGTAAAATGCCACAGAGAAAGTTACTCATACAGGTCTCCCAAAACATCATTATCAGTTACACATATGTAAAAAAAAAACGGGATCTTCTATAATGGCTACATGTTGGTGTTGTAAGCGCTGTGGACTGTCTTGTCGATGGTTCCAGGCTCTAACCCTTATCATCTTGCAAGTGGTTTGCTGTAGGGTGTAATAATCGTCACATCTGCACAATTGAAACATGTGAAAAACAAGCAGACAAATCTATACAAATGTACCTATTGTTATCGTTACACCTTCAAATGTTTTGTCTGAGTTCGATATGGCAAAATAATTAGATCACAGTTAGGTCTTGATAGACGCGTGAAATACTGTAGTCTTACTTTATCTTACAACTCAAAAACAAATCTTGTAAATTGTTAAATAATGTTAGAGCTCCTTTGTGATAGCACTTGTATACGTTGTGAGTAGGAGAAATAAAGTAGTTAAAGAACACCTTTATTTTCAGATTCTTTAAGTGGAGATGTTCACCTGTCTTACTGTAGTTTCAACTCAACAGACAGCTGTGGCTACACTAAACTGAGTGGCAATACATCATTTTACTTGCTTCACACAGGAAGTTCCACTTTAACAGGACCTCAGGTGGAACACAGTGCAGGCATTAACACTGGTAGGTGCAACATCTGAAATTAATAAAGAGTGAGACAAAGACAAACACAGAGAGAGAGAGAGAGAGAGAGAGAGAAAACACTGAAAGACAGTATAAAACAATACTGCAATGCTGTATTGTTATTAAGCGAGATGCCTTCCTTTATTTTGTGCAGCCTGTGATGTCGGTCTTTCACGTTTAGATCTAAAAAAAAAAAGATCTAAAGTAAATCTGATTTCATCATCATTTGTTAAGATTGATCAGCTTCTTTGCGTTTTTTTATAATAATTTTGCTGTGCTACTTTGTACAATGTTTCTCTCGTTTTTTTTGTCTTTCTTTAATATTTTTTTCGAATTTGTAAATATTTCACTAGCATTTTTGATACAGTCTATTAATCCATTTGGCCAGAGTAAGATTCTCTAATAGTCTCTATTTGTAAATATTTCATATTCTTTGACATGTAGAAATCTATATTTGTTCTCTACTGAAGAAATCTATATTATATTTGTTGTCACCTAAAGAAATCTATGTTATATTTGTTGTCACCTAAAGAAATCTATTTTATATTTGTTATCACCTGTAAGAAACTATATTTGTTCTCACCTGTAGAAATGTATATTATATTTGTTTTCACCTGAAGAAATCTGTTATATTTATTCTCACCTGTAAGAAACTATATTCGTTCTCACCTGTAGAAATCTATTATATTTGTTTTCAACTGCAGAAATATGTGTTATATTTGTTCTCACTTGTAAAAAACAATATTTGTTCTCACCTGTAAGAATGTTATATTTGTTGTCACCTAAAGAAATCTATGTTATATTTGTTATCACCTGTAAGAAACTATATTTGTTCTCACCAGTAGAAATGTATATTATATTTGTTTTTACCTGAAGAAAACTATGTTATAATTGTTCTCACCTGTAAAAAAACAATATTTGTTCTCACCTGTAAGAATTCTATGTTATATTTGTTCTCACCTGTAAGAATTCTATGTTATATTTGTTCTCACCTGTAAGAATTCTATGTTATATTTGTTCTCACCTGTAAGAATTCTATGTTATATTTGTTCTCACCTGTAAGAATTCTATGTTATATTTGTTCTCACCTGTAGGCAGGTTTAGGATTTATTTGGGTTGTTAACTAGCAGTACACAATTAAGGTCCCGGGGTTTACCCTGACAAGAACATCACTCATACACAGTCGTACATAGAGTGACCAACTAGGTGAATAGTTTAAATAACAATAAAAATAAATGAATTTAATTGTATGAAACATATATGTATATGTACAATGAGGATGATAAATAGACAATAAATATATTAGATATGTATATATGTATAATAGGTATATATAAAGATATTATTCAATAATTAATTTAATCACCTTTGCTACTGCTATCAACTTGTCACCCTGGTTTTATGGTCCACCAGACTCTGACCGACTGGCGTCACAAAACTGCCAACCTCGGTAATAGTAAAGTTAGACCTCAGATAATTGCCAATTTGACAATGACACTGAAAAAACTAATTTATATTTCTGAGACGGCAAGCGACGCCCACAACTCCAACACTGGCACCCAATAAACAAATAAACACAATACTCTCAACTTCTACACTAAAACTAGAAATAGTGACAACCTCATACAACATACAATAATAGATATCACAAACGAATAACTCACCCTAAACAGGGGTTCCAAAGATCCAACTGAACAAGTCAGAGAAACTGGTACAGACACATAACGTTTTACGGGCCAACACACAATCCGTTACAACCAAATTCAGAGGCTGAACTGCCTCATGACAAAGAATGACCGATAGATGTCACCGGACTTTGTGACGTAGCAAAACAATTCAAAACAAAAAAAAATACAAGACACTCTCGCCCCGTACACATACTACGAGTAGAGGAAATAAAACAAACAGAGTTAGGAGAAAGAAAAAGACACTTGTCTATACTACGCGACAGGCCGGTCCTACAGATTGCGGGTAAGTGAAAAATTAATATTTTGTATTTGAAAATAAATTCTCTTTGCGTTTTATTAATACTTTAGTAAGTACAAAATCACTATCAAATTAACTTAACGAGACATCTTCAGTAGATAGTAGTTTTCCAACAAAAAGCCAATAAACATTCAGATCTGTCTTTCAGGTTTACTATTGACTAATAAAATATCGCTTTTATTAAGAGGTCGAGATAGATTTAGATGATTTAGATCTATATTTGTATGTCAGTGACTATTAAAGTAAATTAAGATTTTGAGCTTCTTGTTTGGTTAAAATTCGCCTTATTATTAAATTTTTATTGAATGAAAGCTGACAATGCCGTTTTTTTTATCGCGAGTAGGATTGACGTTGTCCATATTTAATGACACCCTGATTTGCATTAGTTTTCAGAAGATTTTAATAATTTCATTAGATTTTCATGATTTTTATTTTACAATTTCAGGAGAAATCCAGGAACCCTTTGATAATAAGTTAAAATGGTTTAATTTAAATAATTTACACCTAGAATTTGCGCGAGGCCTATGAAAGTGCGCGGCCGCATAGGTTGCAGTGGCCTAAGACCGGCCCTGCCTGTAGGAACCTATATTTGTTCTCCCCTGAAGAAATCTGTTATATTTGTTCTCACCTGAAGAAATCTATGTTGTATTTGTTCTCACCTGTAGAAATATGTTATATTTATTCTCGCCTGAAGAAATCTATGTTATATTTGTTCTCACCTGTAGGAATCTATATTTGTTTTCAACTGTAGAAACCTATGTAATATTTGTTCTCATCTGTAGGAACCTATATTTGTTCTTTTCTTTTAAATATCTATGTTATATTTGAACTTACATGTAGGAACCTATATTTTTTCTCATCTGTAGAAATCTATAATATATTTTTTCTCACCTCTAGAAATCCATGTTATATTTATACTCGCCTGTGGGAACCTATATTTTTTCTCACCTGTAGGAATATATGTTATATTTGTTCTCACATGTAGGAACCTATATTTTTTTCTCACCTGTAGGAATATATGTTATATTTGTTCTCACATGTAGGAACCTATATTTTTTCTCACCTGTAGGAATATATGTTATATTTGTTCTCACATGTAGGAACCTATATTTTTTTCTCACCTGTAGGAATATATGTTATATTTGTTCTCACATGTAGGAACCTATATTTTTTTCTCACCTGTAGGAATCTATATTTTTTTTCTCACCTATAGGAATATATGTTATATTTTTTCTCACATGTAGGAACGTATTTGAGCCTGGACATCAAAAAGGAGATCGATACAGAACGTCAACAAGGGCTTCACTCGGCCACTATTGAAAGCAGCCTCTTTCAGCCGGCCAATGGCTATTATTGTATCTATTTTTGGTACTCCATGAGAGGAAGTGACGTCCGACAACTGGATGTCAATATCCGAGTAAGTAGAATAAACAAATTAAGAAGATTTATTTAATCATTTCTGAAGATTCCGTCCGGTATTTCTACATGACTTTATTTATTGTAACTTGTAGATTGGAGGAGGTACTGGCTTCACCGTCTGGTCCATGTCTGGGGATCGAAAAGTAGACTGGTTGCTTGGTAAAGTCGACCTACAAACCTCACATCCATTCAAGGTCAGTTCACATATGTGTATTTGTGCATGTATTTAACTCTAATACTGCTAAGGGTTATACTATGATCTAAAAATAGATCACTTGTTCATGGTCCCGAGATCCGAAAACTGTTATCTTGGTCTAGGAACTTACTAAATAGGGGTTTACACGTATCAGGCGTAGATCTATATTACATTACATTTATTTTATGCCCTCTAACATACCTTCTGTTGAAATGATTCTTATTGAATACATTTATGTTGTGGGATAGGTTTGTATTTTGTTTGTCTCTGATAATGTTGTTTTTTTTTTAAATCCATATCTTGTGGGTGGTAAAGAGCTTAGCTTTCGAACCGAGAAGTCTAGTGTTGTACTTAATAATAACAATACCATGTTACATTCAAAGCTTTATTTCACTGAATGACAAACAACTACACACATAGTAGAGTTCACAACACGGACTACGAAATACGGTCAGTATACAGGCTAACAAATGTAACAAACACTAAGGGGTGACAATCCAAATAAGCACATTCACGACATTCACCCCACGTTTAATTTTATACATATGACACAACATCAAGTAGTCAAAGCAAATACAAAGATTAATAAAAATAAGCATCTAAACACATCTGCAATACTGGTTAATAGCAAACTGTTTATCAAACACATTAGTATTAGTCTGTTAAACCCGGTAGTTGGGTCTTGATTTTCTTTCTCTCAGGTTGTAGCGGCAGTTTGGATCGGCACTATTAGTACTCTCAGAATCATTACTAACAACATTACTTGGTGACTCTATGGTCGGGGCTTCAACCGAGTCCATTTCCCCCGATAGGGGTGGTTTGGTTGTTCGATTAACAGGAGGGTTCAGAGAAGAGTTCTCTGCGTTGTTTTCTGTTTCGCATTGAAGTGAGGGTGTCGCATTCCTGGAAGATCCGTCTCTCAGTACAGGGGGTCTCACATTCTCTGTGAAACAGTCTTTTTCTTTGGACGCCAACAATCTTAAAGAGACAGTTTCTTCTCGGCCCGTGGATGTTTTGATAAGAGCGTATTGAGGGTTGCTGTTCACAAGCTCTACCTCCTCTGTTAAAGGGTCATACTTAGAGGATCTATTATTTCTTTTTAACAACACGGGACCAGGAGATGTTAACCACGTTGGTAGGGATGTTCCAGAAGTACTTCTGCGATAGTATCCAATAAGTCTCTCATGTGGAGTTTTATTCGTCGCCGTACACAAAAGTGACCAAATTGAGTGCAACGCGTCTTGCAGTACTAGTTCCCACTGAGATGTACTCAAGTCCTGGGAGTGTAAAGCTAAGGTTATAGCTTTCCAAAGGGTACTGTTCAGTTTCTCTATTTGACCATTTCCTCTAGGATTGTAAGCCGTGGTCCTGCTCGTAGCAACTCCTCTTTCATTAAGGTACTTCTGTACTTCAGCAGACATAAAGGAAGTACCTCTGTCGGTATGGACATAGGAAGGTAGCCCGAATAAGGCGAACAACTCATTTAGGCATTTAACAACAGTAGCAGATGACATATCTGGGCATGCAAAGGCAAAAGGAAACCTAGAGAATTCGTCGATCATGGTAAGCAGATATTTATTGCGTGAGTTGGAATGGAGAGGTCCCTTAAAGTCCATGCTTATTCTTTCGAATGGCTGAGTGGCTTTGATTAGTTGTCCTATTGGTGGCTTGAAGAATCGAGGTTAAGTTCAGCACATGACTGGCACTGGTCGATCACTGTTCTGACGTCATCGGTGGAAAAGGGTAGATTTTTTGATCTCAGAAAATGTAGCATTCTTGTTACACCAGGGTGACACAAACTATTGTGGAGTAATTTTAGGTCGTTACGTGACATTGCGAATAAGTAGCGATTTCTGCTGAAAGTGTCAGCAGCAGTGTTCTGTGTACCTGGTCTGTAAACGACGTCGTAGTGAAAGCAGGATAGCTCTAACCTTCACCTTTGGATCTTCTCATTCTTGATCTTGCCTTTATTTTGTCTACAATACATAAAGGACACGGATCGCTGGTCTGTGACAAGGGTAAAGGGTCTTCCGATAAGAAAGTGTTTCCACTTCCTCAAAGATTCTACTATTGCATACGCTTCTTTTTCCACTGATGAGTGCCGCCTTTCGCTTTGCGATAGTGTCCGGGAAAAGAAAGCCACAGGCCGGCCGTCTTGATTAAGTGTAGCTGCTATAGCTATGTCAGACGCATCTGTCTCCACTGTTAGAGGGCGAGTGTAATCAATGATTTACACGGCGGATTCCTCGAGCTCGTCCTTTAGGTTCTGGAATTCCTCCGGGACAGGAAATCGTTTATTTTTAGCTAAGAGGATGATTTTGTCTGAGAAGTTAGGAATCCATAGAGAATAATAAGCCAGCAGGCCCACTATTCATTTCTGTTTTCGCAGGTTCGACGGAGCATTTAATTCCCGCAAGGCTGTGAATCTTTCTGGGTCAGGCTTGAGCTGACCTTTAGATATTTCGTATCCCAGCAGTCTGACACTATGTGTTCCTATCTCACTTTTAGCTTTGTTGAAGGTAATACCATACTTCTGAGCTACTTTGAAGAATCTCTGCAGGTTTCTATCATGAGATTCGGTATCATGTCCACAGATGGTCACATTGTCCACATAAGCGAATGTATTTTCTAGTTGCTCATCTTCGATTATTTTATCTATGGTTCGCTGGAAACAAGCCACTCCATTTGTAACTCCAAATGGAATTCTTCGAAACTGGTAAAGTCTACCCCCAGCCTCGAAAGCTGTATATGGCCTTTCTTCTTCTTTAATCGGGATCTGATGATAAGCATTTTTGAGGTCCAGAGTGCTGAAGACAGAAAACTGTGATATCTTCTCCGCTAATTCATCCATTCTTGGCATGGGATAGGCGTCTAGCAGTGTATATCTGTTTATCGTCTGGCTTTAGTCAATAACCATCCGTCTTTTGTGCCTCTCATTTGCTGTTATTAGAACCTGTGCCCGCCAGGGGGACTTTGAGGGTTCTATTACTTCTTTTTTGAGTAGTCTCTGAATCTCATCATTAATAAACTTATAGTCCTGTAGTGATCGTCTGCGTGACTTAGTTGCCACTGGAGTGCAGTTTGGAGATAAGTTACCAAAAAGACTAGGCACCTCTACTTTAGCTGGTCTAAGAGTACTTACGCACAGAGGTGGTCTCTTTCCACAAAAAGGAATTTGTAGATTCTCGTGTAGGCTCATGAAGTCCAAGCCTAGAATAACATCTGAACACAATCCATCTAAAAGTGACAGTTTAATATTTTCATATGTTTCATCTTTGAGTTGAATGGTAGCAAAGATATGGCCTTCAGTAACTCGAGACACGTGAGTAGAAGCCATAAATATTCTGTCCACGGAGGTTTTTATCGGCCATTTGTGACTCCTGGCAACTTGAGCTGATACGTAACTCTCACAGCTTCCAGTGTCTATCAAGGCTTTAAGTGGCACCCAATTGAGAAGAATCAAGGAGGTTGATTTGCCTAGTCCTAAAGAGTGCAACGTAGCGAGGGCAAATGCTGTAGATTTTCTTGACTTGCAAGATCTCTGAAAATGTCCCTTCTTGCCACACTGATTACATGTGGCTTCACGTGCGGGGCACTCATTACGAGGATGTCTTCCTCTGCCACAGAAGTAACACTTGATAGATACAGCGCTTACCTCTTGTTATGTTAGAGTCAAATTAATCGAGGCTCGTAGGTCAGGCAACTGGGGAGCGACAGAATCAGCAGGGTGTTCTCTTACAGCATTTGTAGTAGCCCCACTAGTGGTTTCTGACTGTGACTCGTACAACAACGAAAGTTGATAGGCGTGTTCAAGTACTCTGGCTTCCTCAAATGCATCCTTCAACTTTAAATCTGTTTTCTCAAGAAGACGTTTTCTAATGCTGTTGGAGGCAATCCCTGTGATGAATGCATCGCGTATGGACTCGTCACGATGTTGCTCAGCTGTCACGGCTTTGAAATTGCAGTCCTTGGATAGACTGCGGAGTGTTTGAAGAAAGGCATCAACGCTTTGACCCTGTTCTTGTCTGCACGTGGCTAACTTGTGCCTTGCGAAGACCTCATTATTGGGCTGCACATAGATGTTGTTTAGTGACTGGATCGCTTCCTCATATGTTTCCTTGTCACTAATCATCTGGTACACCGATGGCGAAATGTAGTTAATTAGTAGTTTCTTGTTATCTACATTTTCTATAGTAACTACAGACAGAAAGTTTTTAAATGTTTCGTACTAGTGCAGCCACTTTTCTTGTACTCGAGGTGAGGTAGGTTCCACATCGAACCTTTCAGGCCGAAGTAGTCTATCCATGTTTAGACAGATTCAGTGAAATAAATTGTTGTACTTAATTATAACAATACCATGTTACATTCAAAGCTTTATTTCACTGAATGACAAACAACTACACACATAGTAGAGTTCACAACACGGACTACGAAATACGGTCAGTACACAGGTTAACAAATGTAACAAACACTAAGGGGTGACAATCCAAATAAGCAAATTCACGACATCTAGGGTTCGGATCTCGGTAAAGACTGGGATTTAATTTCAAGATTTTCAGGACACTCTGAGTTTATCCAACTTTATTGGGTACTTACATTGGTTTTGGTGGTAGATGACAAGCTCGTTAACCGTCGGCCAAAGAAACAGATAGCCTTTTTTTTTTATTTATCTGCCTAATTCTGAAATTCGATTAAAGACTTGTATTTTAAAAATAAAAATGAGTTGCATTTTGTGTAAATAGCTCATAATGTGCATACAAGTACCTTGAAATGGGACGTTGTGCGCATAACGCTACTTACAAGTACATTGAGGTTGGACGCTGTGTACATAACGATACATATAAGTACATTGAAGTTGGACGCTGTGTACCTAACGCTACATACAAGTACATTGAGGTTGGACGCTGTGTACATAATGCTACGTACAAGTACATTGAAGTTGGACGCTCTGTACCTAACGCTACATATAAGTACATTGAAGTTGGACGCTGTGTACCTAACGCTACATATAAGTACATTGAAGTTGGACGCTGTGTACATAACGCTTCATACAAGTACATTGAAGTTGGACGCTCTGTACCTAACGCTACATATAAGTACATTGAAGTTGGACGCTGTGTACCTAACGCTACATACAAGTACATTGAAGTTGGACGCTACTACCACGACGTAGCGTGCCGAATAGAAAGCATTTTCTAAAAGCTGCAGCCTATTTGGACAAGTCAAGATAAATAAAGAAATTCTATGTAGCACTGGGACTCGACCACTTGCAGGACATGTTCTCTGACAGAATGAATTACGCCTACCAAGATTTGCAATGGCTGGGAGGCAAATACAAGGAAAGCGCAAACAGGTAATTTCTCGTTTAACTTGGCGCCATTTTATCATGGAGGACCTCAAAGCAGTGAAAAGAGGCTTGAGACTTTACCAGTGATATATTTTTTATGGAAACAACTTGCCGCTCAAAGCGTTGAACAACGTTGTTAGATCTAAGCTAAGTCTGGCTACCTTACTCGTAACTTAAAGAACGTACCGAAATTATCACACATTAGTCAAAGTCTTAAGCAGTACTCTATAATTATTCGAGTCAAACGGAAGCAGTTCATTTATGAGCTTTCTAGTCTTCTTATTTGTTCTTTTACAGCTTGATTTTGTTGCTACTACCGATGCTTACAAGCAATACAATTACAACGCCGAGAATTATGACTTTTATTTCATAAACTCAGACATTGGCATTGATGACGTTTATGTGTACAACACGTCATGTTCAAGTAAGTTTATGTGTACAACACGTCATGTTCAAGTAAGTTTATGTGTACAACACGTCATGTTCAAGTAAGTTTATGTGTACAACACGTCATGTGCAAGTAAATTAATGTGTACAACACGTCATGTTCAAGTAAGTTTATGTGTACAACACGTCATGTGCAAGTAAATTAATGTGTACAACACGTCATGTTCAAGTAAGTTTTTATGTGTACAACACGTCATGTGCAAGTAAATTAATGTGTACAACACGTCATGTTCAAGTAAGTTTTTTTTGTACAACACGTCATTTGCAAGTAAGTTTATGTGTACAACACGTCATGTGCAAGTAAATTAATGTGTACAACACGTCATGTTCAAGTAAGTTTTTTATGTACAACACGTCATCTGCAAGTAAGTTTATGTGTACAACACGTCATGTTCAAGTAAGTTTATGTGTACAACACGTCATGTTCAAGTAAGTTTATGTGTACAACACGTCATGTTCAAGTAAGTTTATGTGTACAACACGTCATGTGCAAGTAAATTAATGTGTACAACACGTCATGTTCAAGTAAGTTTATGTGTACAACACGTCATGTGCAAGTAAATTAATGTGTACAACACGTCATGTTCAAGTAAGTTTTTATGTGTACAACACGACATGTGCAAGTAAATTAATGTGTACAACACGTCATGTTCAAGTAAGTTTTTTATGTACAACACGTCATGTGCAAGTAAGTTTATGTGTACAACACGTCATGTGCAAGTAAATTAATGTGTACAACACGTCATGTTCAAGTAAGTTTTTTATGTACAACACGTCATCTGCAAGTAAGTTTATGTGTACAACACGTCATGTGCAAGTAAGTTTATGTGTACAACACGTCATGTGCAAGTAAGTTTATGTGTACAACACGTCATGTGCAAGTAAATTAATGTGTACAACACGTCATGTTCAAGTAAGTTTTTTATGTACAACACGTCATGTGCAAGTAAGTTTATGTGTACAACACGTCATGTGCAAGTAAATTAATGTGTACAACACGTCATGTTCAAGTAAGTTTTTTATGTACAACACGTCATCTGCAAGTAAGTTTATGTGTACAACACGTCATGTGCAAGTAAGTTTATGTGTACAACACGTCATGTGCAAGTAAGTTTATGTGTACAACACGTCATGTGCAAGTAAATTAATGTGTACAACACGTCATGTTCAAGTAAATTAATGTGTACAACACGTCATGTTCAAGTAAGTTTATGTGTACAACACGTCATGTGCAAGTAAATTAATGTGTACAACACGTCATGTTCAAGTAAGTTTTTATGTGTACAACACGTCATGTGCAAGTAAATTAATGTGTACAACACGTCATGTTCAAGTAAGTTTTTTATGTACAACACGTCATGTGCAAGTAAGTTTATGTGTACAACACGTCATGTGCAAGTAAATTAATGTGTACAACACGTCATGTTCAAGTAAGTTTTTTATGTACAACACGTCATGTGCAAGTAAGTTTATGTGTACAACACGTCATGTGCAAGTAAGTTTATGTGTACAACACGTCATCTGCAAGTAAGTTTATGTGTACAACACGTCATGTGCAAGTAAATTTATGTGTACAACACGTCATGTGCAAGTTAGTTTATGTGTACAACACGTCATGTGCAAGTGTGACAAGGTGGATTAGGATTTTGCCGTTTAGGGTGTCTAGGGGATTTTATGATCCCGACACTTGCACATATAATCTACAGGTACAACGTTATAATGCAGGCAACAAAAACTAGAATGTAAAATTATGTACAGTTTATAATACAAGAAAAATAATTAAAAGATGAAAGGCTGTACAGTTGCTAGGATGGGATCTAGCGTATTTACACGTATAAGTCTATCATCATTACATTTGAAAACCAATTGGTCTGAGTGGTTGCTTAGCTTTAGGTCCGGTTTTGCACTGATGAGACGTGTGTGGCTGGTGCTGACGCTGTCTGCTGGTGGGCTGGCGCGGTGGATCCAGGCTCCGGTTGCAGTCCAACGATGTATGGCTGCAGAGCTCAGCTGCAGCAACCATTCCGTCAAGCCAGTGACGAGTCTGTGGCTAGCGTTGTTGCTTGAACACTTATGAAGTTAAGTAAGACGGTATCGGCGTTAGGTTGATAGGACACCTAGTGGATGTTGCCTATAAATAAAAGCTGCAACGACATGATGTACAAATCGGTTTAGCCATAATGATACTACTGGGACGTAGATGCCTTTCCATGAAGGACATCTTTAGAATGATGTAGAGAAACAATAAACTAGTTTCACAAATAGTTAAAGGGCTAACAAGTAAATATTGCATCCCACCAAGAGAAGTAACCGGAAACCCCATAAAGGGAAATCACAACCAGTGATAAGTAATAATGAAATAGGAGTAATGTACACCAGTCACGGTGAGATCATTATGTACATCACTTACGTAAATGAAATGAAGGGGGAAGGGGAGATCTACGACTGATACTCGCCCAGGCTTTCACGTAAGTAAACATGAAGCATAAGTAACTACACATGATTCTATCTAAGTAATACATCTTGGCCAACATGGCCGATAGAATAAAATATATAAATGTCTGGTAAAATGATATGCTTACAGAAATATTATGATAATTCCCTGCCAAGGAATTAATCAACAACAATATACAAAAAGGGCTCGTGTTGAGCGATAATTTATAATTTATAAATTAATTACAGCTGAAAGGCTAAAAACATGTAAGAATTATTAATGAATTCTAGTCCAGATAAAGGGGATGACTTTGGACATTTTGCCATAAAAGTCATGATATAAAATATATACGTATCTACTTATATTATCCATGATAAGAAATACACAAATATGTACACAAATAATGTAGTAAATAAATGAACAAATATATATACACATTATTAAGTAAAATGGTTCTCAAGCACTTTACTAAGTTACATACCACCAATCCAAAGTGTAAGAAATAGGGGATGAAATGTGTAGAGCTCAAGAAAGAGATCTATGCGCTCCCTGTGGGCTCTCCAGCAAGAAAGAGATCTATGCGCTCCCTGTGGGCTCTCCAGCAAGAAAGAGATCTATGCGCTCCCTGTGGGCTCTCCAGCAAGAAAGAGATCTATGCGCTCCCTGTGGGCTCTCCAGCAAGAAAGAGATCTATGCGCTCCCTGTGGGCTCTCCAGCAAGAAAGAGATCTATGCGCTCCCTGTGGGCTCTCCAGCAAGAAAGAGATCTATGCGCTCCCTGTGGGCTCTCCAGCAAGAAAGAGATCTATGCGCTCCCTGTGGGCTCTCCAGCAAGAAAGAGATCTATGCGCTCCCTGTGGGCTCTCCAGCAAGAAAGAGATCTATGCGCTCCCTGTGGGCTCTCCAGCAAGAAAGAGATCTATGCGCTCCCTGTGGGCTCTCCAGCAAGAATGAGATCTATGCGCTCCCTGTGGGCACTCCAGCAAGAAAGAGATCTATGCGCTCCCTGTGGGCTCTCCAGCAAGAATGAGATCTATGCGCTCCCTGTGGGCTCTCCAGCAAGAAAGAGATCTATGCGCTCCCTGTGGGCTCTCCAGCAAGAAAGAGATCTATGCGCTCCCTGTGGGCTCTCCAGCAAGAAAGAGATCTATGCGCTCCCTGTGGGCTCTCCAGCAAGAATGAGATCTATGCGCTCCCTGTGGGCTCTCCAGCAAGAAAGAGATCTATGCGCTCCCTGTGGGCTCTCCAGCAAGAAAGAGATCTATGCGCTCCCTGTGGGCTCTCCAGCAAGAAAGAGATCTATGCGCTCCCTGTGGGCTCTCCAGCAAGAAAGAGATCTATGCGCTCCCTGTGGGCTCTCCAGCAAGAAAGAGATCTATGCGCTCCCTGTGGGCTCTCCAGCAAGAAAGAGATCTATGCGCTCCCTGTGGGCTCTCCAGCAAGAATGAGATCTATGCGCTCCCTGTGGGCTCTCCAGCAAGAAAGAGATCTATGCGCTCCCTGTGGGCTCTCCAGCAAGAAAGAGATCTATGCGCTCCCTGTGGGCTCTCCAGCAAGAAAGAGATCTATGCGCTCCCTGTGGGCTCTCCAGCAAGAAAGAGATCTATGCGCTCCCTGTGGGCTCTCCAGCAAGAAAGAGATCTATGCGCTCCCTGTGGGCTCTCCAGCAAGAATGAGATCTATGCGCTCCCTGTGGGCTCTCCAGCAAGAAAGAGATCTATGCGCTCCCTGTGGGCTCTCCAGCAAGAATGAGATCTATGCGCTCCCTGTGGGCTCTCCAGCAAGAAAGAGATCTATGCGCTCCCTGTGGGCTCTCCAGCAAGAAAGAGATCTATGCGCTCCCTGTGGGCTCTCCAGCAAGAAAGAGATCTATGCGCTCCCTGTGGGCTCTCCAGCAAGAAAGAGATCTATGCGCTCCCTGTGGGCTCTCCAGCAAGAAAGAGATCTATGCGCTCCCTGTGGGCTCTCCAGCAAGAAAGAGATCTATGCGCTCCCTGTGGGCTCTCCAGCAAGAATGAGATCGGACGATGAAATATTGTCCATATACACGTGGAGAGTGGTGTGTGGCCGCAAATGTGGCGCAGACTAGCTGGTATTATTTGATAAAGAGATGCCCGCTTGACCGAGACGAAAGTTTCCCGGGGATAGACGTCGCGGGAAGGCGTGAATAAAAAGACCATGAAATCGGTCGGCTCGCGTCCTTTTGTGTTATGCCCAGGTGGTCATAGAACGATAGGGGGAGATGAACGGAATTGGTCATGGCAAGATAGATTACACCTGGATCTGGCTAGCGCCAGCCGATCAACGTTGCCATAGGCGTTTGAGTTTAATGGGCTCTTTGAAGTGGGCCAGCCTCTCCCGGAAAGGGGAGGGTTCAACGAATGTTTGCCAAGATAGATAGAGTGAGTGTGCTCTTGTCAAGAGTCTAGTGTGACCCGTGTCAAGATGGGGAAAGTGAAATGTGACATCGGTGTCAAAATGGGTGGGGGTTTGATTTGAAGGATGGTAACTGTGTTTTATTTGAGGGATGGTGGCTGTGTTTTTTAGCACTTGATTGGCCAAATTAATAAAATTGATGATAACAGAGTAATTAAAATGATTAAATGCTTGAACCTGAATGATACTTTGAGTGAGCTAAAACAGGTTACCACAGCAAGTAAGTTTATGTGTACAACACGTCATGTGCAAGTAAGTTTATGTGTACAACACGTCATGTTCAAGTAAGTTTTTTGTACAACACGTCATGTGCAAGTAAATTAATGTGTACAACACGTCATGTGCAAGTAAATTGTTTGTACAACACGTTATGCTCAAGTAAATTTTTTGTACAACACGTCATGTGCAAGTAAGTTTATGTGTACAACACGTCATGTGCAAGTAAGTTTATTGATACAACACGTCATGTTCAAGTAAGTTTTTTGTACAACACGTCATGTGCAAGTAAATTGTTTGTACAACACGTTATGCTCAAGTAAATTTTTTGTACAACACGTCATGTGCAAGTAAATTAATGTGTACAACACGTCATGTGCAAGTAAATTAATGTGTACAACATGTCATGTGCAAGTAAATTAATGTGTACAACACGTCATGTTCAAGTAAGTTTTTTATGTACAACACGTCATCTGCAAGTAAGTTTATGTGTACAACACGTCATGTGCAAGTAAGTTTATATGTACAACACGTCATGTGCAAGTAAGTTTATGTGTACTACATGTCATATGTGAAGCCCCGACGCCAAAAGCGTTTTCTTGCATTCTTCTCTGCAGAAACGCATTCTCTTGACATGCTAGTAAGTTTATGTGTACAACACGTCATGTGCAAGTAAATTTATGTGTACAACTTGTCAAGTGCAAGTAAGTTTATATGTACAACACGTCATGTGCAAGTAAATTTATGTGTACAACTTGTCAAGTGCAAATAAGTTTATGTGTACAACAAGCCATATGCAAGTAAGTTTTTTGTATACAACACGTCATTGCAAGTAAGATCAGGACGGTCTTAAAATGTATCTATCTTCAGTTTTCTCAACTATTTCATACAACAAACAAGAAAAAAAATAATTAAAAATACAATTAACATGATTGCACAAACTCAGAGGCGGCCCCAGTCGGTGTTGGATCCCTGCTTTACATGTTTTGGAGGTTCTTTTGAAGTTTTAGTTTAGGTAGATCTACATTCTTATTCTAGTTCCATTTAAACGAAAATGCCAATAGCTATGTTGGTAACTGTGCTGGGACATCGAGCAGACGTTGCCGAAGTAAAATTCGATACCTTGTTCTTTTTTCAATTATATAAATATGCTCGTCTAACATATTGTACATATCCGTTATTTGTCACCTCTTTATGTGTAATATATCTCTTTTGATCAAAAATAGGCCATTATTTTGTTCTTAAGATAACAGCAATCCCTGGTCGTGCAGTTAGCGCGCTTGACTAATTCAACGGCTTCATATCCTGCTCTATGTCATCCTCGTTGTCCAGCTGGAAGTATGGATAAGGAAATGTTTATATTTAACTTCAAAAAAACCTCCAAATTTATAGTCTAGATCTAGTAAACATAGATCTGAAGAACTTCGCCAAAAAAAAACTTTTTCGATAAATAGTATTCAAGAAAACTCTAGTATAAATTGTGAGTAATAGTCCCAAATTTATTTAGCTAGAAAAATATCAGATTGAGTAAAGATTGGGAAAAGGCGACTATGAAAACGTTGTTTGAGTTTAGAACCTCAATCATGACTCTTATACTGAAAAATTTCGTTTGAATTCTAACTTTTCCAATGCAAAGTCTTTCTTAAAATACTTATGATAACTTCATGTGAAATTACAAAAACTCTGTCTGGAAATGGGAGGGGCGGTAGAGTGAAAATGATTAATCCTCGCTCCTTTACTCATTTCTGCTAAAGATTGCATTTGGCATTAAAGAATAGGTATGGGGCGACTCGATATAAGAATTTAATTTATAGTATATATAAATTATATTAGTGACAGATTTTTTTTAATTTTGTAATTTCTTAACTATAATACAAAAAGAAAAAGTATTGATTTGTCCGATGGGGGAAATGCGATTGCATGTATCGCCCCTCCCACCTAGTACAACCCTTTTTCATTTAAATTTACTAATGATACAATTTGAGATTAGAGTATGGTACGACATATTTACAATGGGTCACATATCAATACGTAGTTTATATTATATAGATATTCAACTAATTTTATTCACAAACTATGATTCCCCACAAAAAAAGGACCGCCCCCCCCAGCACCCAGAGGGCTAGAGTGGGGAGGGCAGTACATGCAATCGCCCCCCCCCCTCACCCCACCGAATCGGCCAAAATACCAGAAAGGGAGCGACATAATATAAAATGTATATATTAATTCAACTAATTTTGTTCACAAACTATGATTTCTCCATAAAAACGGACCGCCTCCCCTCCCACTCAAAGGGTTTAGGTGGGAAGGGCAGAAGAGGTATTCGTCCCCCCCCCCCCACCAATCGGCAAACAGGGAACAACATAATATAAAGATCGGTTAAAATATCAATAACAAGTTACAAGTATATAGATATTTAATTGATTTTGTTAGCAGGCTGTGATTTCTACCAATAAATTGGACCGCCCCCCCCCCACTCGAAAGTGTAGTGGGGGGGGGGGGGGGCGGGATTGATACCATCGCCCCCTCCCGACCCCACCAAATCGGCCAACATACTAGAGGGGGGGGCGAAATAATCTAAAAATAGGTTGAAATATAAATAATTAGTATATATTTTTAACATAAGTAATAAATTCGTATACAAATTGTGTGAATCCTGTACTAAAGTTCGTCCGCCCCCCCCTTGGGGGGGGGTCGGCCGAGTGGGGGGGCGATCGCCCCTACCGCCCCCCCCCCCCCCTGGATCCGCCAGTGAGTCTGGTGTGAATGTACACTTTGGTTTCTTATAGTTATAATGTTTTTTGTTTTGTGTAATGCACAAATTGTAAGACAAATTTCCTTACGGATAATAAAGATTATTATTATTATTATTATTATTAAACATTAATGCACCGAGTTATTTTGCATTTCATTTGAAGAATCCATTTCATATAACGCAAAAGGAAAAAAATCCATTGCTTCACACGGCCTAGTTAGACTTAAAAAATGTCTTCATGAATATGATCAGGATGTCAAGGGTTCACAGACATTGATGCACCGAGTAGTTTTAGCATTACATTTATAGAATTCATCGAATATCACTACCGAATAGTTGGCCGAATATTAATAGCTACTATTTAATATGCACAAAGTGGTCCTCGTTCCATTAATGTCTGTTGTAGAATGTATTAATGTTTATATTAAAACAAAATAATGTGCTTAAAAATGAGCGTTTATGAATATGCACCAAACATCGTTTATTATAAAGACAAGGCGTGTTAATATAAATAGAAATGAAACTTTACATCATAAATGCGCTTTACATACAGAGCAGCAATGGCTGGCACATTTTTTCAATTTGTCTTCACCTTTGAGTAGGTTGGTTAACATGTTAAAATGCTACATTCCTTGACTACGCCATGCTGACCAGACGTCTGTCTAGCTGTGCAGATATATCTCCAGAGGTAGAGATAAACAATTATCACCCCCTTTTTATTTGTTTAGTCAATCATATTGAGTTTATTGATAGACAGGTGACCACAAGTTAAATACGATAGACGTAGGTTTAATGTCAGCGTATTGACACTCTCTAGAGGTCACACGCTTCGAGGGAACTGAGTTTGTTTATTTGGCAGTAAATCTTTATTAGGGTCTAGACTACAAGAGCCACACCTCTACAAGGGTAACCAGGTATATTTCCAGTGGTATAGATGAACCACTCCCACCCCTTGTATTTATTTAGTCCATCACATTGAGTTCATTGATTGACAGACGACCACAAGTCAGATACGATGGACGTAAGCACTCTCTAGAGGTCACACGAGGGAACTAGGTTTGCATACTTAGTAGTAAATCTTAATTAGGGGGCTGGACTTTAAGCCACACATCTACACGGGTAACCGGACAAGGAGTTTGCTTATTTGGAGAAACATCTGTATCACGTGGTTTGACTAGTGGCCACACCATTTCACGTGTGCCGAGTTACTTGGATATAAATCTAAATGAGTAAGCTGAACTAAAGATCACACACCTAAACGAGTGATCCTTAGCTACACAGAACACAAACCGCAAGATTTTATAGCTCAGTAAGCTAGTCACTAATTATTTTTTTAGAGAAAATCTATATTAGCTTTAAAGACACGACCAGGCCTATCTTTAAATAATAGACATTGACCATTTTTAAGCCAGAATGAAAAAACACAACGTGCTAACAAAGGATACTTACACTGTCAATAAATAGTACAGTAAAATTACTTTCTCTAACGTGTGAACTTGACTATTACTCCTGCAGTGAAGTGTCTTCATTTACGATATTCTGAATCATTTGTAATAGTCAAGTAACTAACTTCTCATTATTACTAATTTTCTGTTTTACTTAAGATGCGTACTTAGCCACTGTGTATCAGGCCAGGGCGACTTTTACACACTTGACATCAATAGGCTTACTATTGTTCCCTTTGTAACAGTAACTGAAACCACGAATACAATCAGTAATAATTAAGGAAGATTTTTCTAACATACGTTCTTTGCATTTAATGTTTCTTACATAAGCTCAATAAATAAAATAAAACAAAGATGTGCATGTTTGCGTGTGTGTATTCTTTGCCTTGCATTAAAATCTTTAGAACTAAAGCTAATAACATTGTATAATTCTTTTGACTTAATAAATAACAGAAAACCTTACAGTAAATTTTAAAATCGCATAAAAGAAACTGAACAATATAACCGCAGTTGGATCTAGCAAACAAAAAAATATGCTGGAGCGTAAAAAAAAACAATGACCTTTGCAACTAGTGTACAGGTCTAATTTATCTACATGCTTGACTGTTAATAAAATATCGTTTTCCGCAAATGGATGTATCTAAAACAAAAAAATAATAATTGATCTACTACGCTTCAGATTCCAACTATTAAATAACAGCTACTATCAGCATTAAACCCTTGAAGCCAGAACCAAAAGCTGTCTGTAGACTACAAATTACAAACTTGATGACCAGGTTGTTAGTCTGAAATTCATAACACATACATCTAACCACTATACAAGCCAGATTGCACTTTTGAGAGATTTACATGAGTAAAGTAACAAGTTAAATATATACTTACATATTTTACATTGACCCTCCCACACACAGTTGGTGGTATCGTACATACACACAGACACACTCATACTACACAGATTAATTTGTGATAGGCCTATTCGTTTATAAATACTGTTAAGCTTGAATACATTAATCAGTAACAAACAATAACAAAACAATAAGATATATAAAGGAAAAAAAATAATACCAACCACTATAGGTATGTTATCTAACAGTAACGTAAAATGATCAGCAATACAAGCTATTTACAAGACACTTAGGTATTTTTCTCCGGCTCCGGATGAATATCATTTTTTCTTTTCAGCAATATGAAACAGTACTATCCGGTGCATATATATTTATAAAGTCTAACTATATTTTTTTCTGCGTTTAGTTTGTCTATCCGTCATGTTAATATAGAAAAAAAAAAGACTAAACGCTGTTGAAAATCTGATTAAAATTTAATTTTCCTTCCGAAACATCGCAATAGTTTAAAGTTTCTATAAAAGATTGTTCCGGATGTTTGTATATATAGTGAGAGAAAAAGAGAATTCCAAATAAATCTAATACAGATAATTCCATTTTTTGGATGATCTCGTACGAAACTTAGATGTACCATAGTCTTAGGGAGAGATTTTCAAACTATGCTTTGGTGTAGGAAGTTGTTTTCCTTAAAAATCAGATGATATTATTAATGAAAATATTATTTTATAACGTTTGAGCTAGAAAATTAAATGTAGTGTAAGAGAGAAATTTGATTTACAAAAAAAGAGTTTCATTGTTGTTGTTTTTTAAATCCGGAACAACCGTTTTTCGTTAATGAAAAGAAGATTTTTTTTTGGTTTATATATTAGAAAAGGGATTTCAAACAGTTATTTGACCTTAGTGGATTTTTCATATAAAATTCGGAACAATTTTTGCGACGATTTGTAAGAAAATCAAAGTAATGTAGGTCGATGTCTTTTTCAAAACAAAATCAGGTGGAAACGGTCGTTAGAGCCGTAGGCCAATAGGGAAGCAAAAACATACAAAACCATGTTGGGGTATTAAAGAACCGAGTTCAATGGCGGTTATGAAAGAAGCCCAAAAAAACATGTCGCTGTCCACACACCGTTCCTCAAAGGACCACTTTGGTCTGCACAAATGATGTGGTACAGAGAAGGAATATAGAGGACTTTCCCTTATGTGCTCGGCGATTGGTCTCGCTTCTAAGTCGAACTCCTTGGGATATGAGCAATGGGTTATAGGGATAAAATAATGTACATCTACCTGGATCTTTCCCAGACAGCAGTTTGTTCAGACGGAGGTAAGCTTCCATAGGCCTAGAGTTCCAAGAGAGACTCAACTCTTACGACAAAAACGGAAAGTTAAACATCATATCTCTGGTCATCCATTGCACCCAAACTTGTTTCCAAACGTCTTGAAATGTTGCTTTCGGGTGAGGTTGAGCTTTAGAGAGTGAGGTCGACGTGTTCCACCAATGCTCTAGCTTAAATTGAAATTCTCAGCACAAGTCACTTAATATTGCCCCATGACTGACAAAGGATGTTGTAGGTTACATGTTAATACCATTGTTAAGTTTAAAGATGAGAACTTGTTCTTCTCCAGATTTACCAAGATGTCCACCGATGGCTGTCAAGAACACTCTGAACAACGTCACTTCCTGTTACACTTTCCACGCCACCCCTATGACATGGACGGAGGCCTATGACGTCTGCAGACGAGAGGGGCCCCATTCTGCCCTTGTCAGTGTTGAGACAGAAGCGGAACAAAGGTTCCTCGTCAGCCACATCAAGCAAGACACAGGTCTAGTGTCATTTTTGTATTTTGTCTTAAAGCAGCAGGATATTTAAACCGAAAATTGACATTTGATACCCATTGCAGCAAAAGGAAAACATGAATATATAAATCAAAGTTTGTTTGACCAGGGCGTCATGTGGACAGCTCAACGACCAACGGCCTTTATCAAATGCCAAGTTAACTTGATATTTGGGTGAAAATTGAAAATCCTAGTCTTCACCGGGATTCGAACCAAAACCCGAGAACTTTAGGTTTGGAAGCCAAGCGCTTTATAACTTAGCCTCCAAGCACAGAATTCTACAACTTTCTAATATTGAACTTCTACTGCCTGCAATCTAGTAACACTATAAACTTGCATTAGTGTTTATTTATTGATTCGCGAAAACTCTCCAAAGTAATTGAATTCAATTGGTATTCTTCATTGCTAGATTTACATCAAGCAATATCAAAAATAGACTTATTATTTCTCTACATACTTTTCTATTTTATACTATATATAATATATATATGTAAGTTGATCACTATAAAACTCAATAATGTATGTGTCTATGTTATAGAACTTTCTGCACTGCTTTTTGTTTTTAGATTCGGATTTAAATGTTAAAATAGACAAATTTATATTTCAAACAGCTTTATCCGTGGTGGGACAAAATGGTTTCTACACAAGCGGAAGTGACGTCGGGAATGAGCACAGCTTCAAGTGGACAGACACAGGCATCCCTCGGCCAGTCAATTGGTCAGCGGGTTGGCACGCTGGTCAGCCTAATAATGAAGGCGGCAACCAGAACTGCTTGTTGATGCAGTATCCAGCTGATGACTACAAGTGGGGCGATATAGAGTGTGACAGCAAGCATCCTTTTATTTGTGAAGTCTACTACCAAGTTTAAGTTTTGTATAGAATTTAATAACAAGCATCCTTTTATTTGTGAAGTTTACCATATAACCACAGCTTTATATGAAGTTTAATAACAAGCATCCTTTTATTTGTGAAGTTTTCTACCAAGTTTAAGTTTTATATAGAGTTTAATAACAAGCATCCTTTTATTTGTGAAGTCCACAGCCGGACATAACTTTTGTATAGAGTTTAATAACAAGCATCCTTTTATTTGTGAAGTTTTCATATTGGATGAGACTCTTTAGACATGTAAACGACAAATCACGGTTTATAAATACTTTAATCTTTATTAACACTGAAAACACTTTCTTGTTCATAGTCCTCCATTTCGGTTCTTCTCCCCTTTCAACACGCAATCGCACCATTTCACATTCTACCAAGTATAAGTTTTATATAGAGTTTAATAACAAGCATCTTTTTATTTGTGAAGCCTGGCCTGAAACACTACTCACAGAGTTTTATAACAATGCATAAGAAACTAAAGAAATACATTACATACTAGATGAAAAAAAAACAATTTATACTCAATGTAATTGTATCAATTAGTTTAGAAAAGTCATGTAATTAAATTTGTAGACCAAGATCTACACCAAGAACAATAAATGTGTGCGATTGATTAAAATATTTTGACCAATTGTTTAGTTTAGCGCTATTTCATGCAATTTAGCTTTCTCGACACGCTATGATCCTAGCACTTGTCTTGGACCAGTTGGGAAAATTTGGGGGGGGGGGGGGGGTTAAGGAAGAAAGAAAGGGTTATGTTGATAGATTTTATGTTAATTGGATTTTAAAAGCTTTTACAAAACAAAATAAAGGGGAAACGAATTCGAACTCTTGGACCATTGCTTATGAGTAGAAAGATTGTATAGACTTTTTGTTTCAATTTAGAGCAGCGACTTATAAAGAGGACTACTTCAGCTTATACCACCAATTAAGTTAAGCACAATTTATTTCCCTTATTCGAAATACCAAACAAATTAATTAATTACCCACAGTTAAGTAACAAATTGATTTTTTTTAATTGATCCTGTGTTACCAGGTAAAAAAATAAATTACTTTGAATTTCAGCTTGATCCGAGATTTGGTATCGGAGAAATAACTTTTACAAACGTTTTATCGACAGACAGAAAGAGTGAATTGATATAAGTTTTTCATTAAATGTCAATTAAAAAATTCAATCATAGTGAAATCTATCTATCAATCTACCTATCTATCTATCTATCTATCTATCTGTCTGTCTATCTATCTATCTATCTATCTATCTATCTATCTATCTATCTATCTATCTATCTATCTATCTATCTATCGATCTATCGATCTATCGATCTATCGATCTATCGATCTAATCTATCTATAGAACATGACACGATCATACGACACAACTACATGACATAATTACATGACAATGAGATAGCAAAATAACATAACACTTACAGACACAATCATATAACACAATCATATAACACAATCGTATGTTACATTCACAAGACATAATCTTATCTTCTTATCTTATATAATCATAATATTAATAATAATATATTAATAATATTAATATAATCATATATTAATCATAGAGCTTATTTACTGACACGATCATGTGGCACAATTACACGGCTCAGTTACATCACACAATCATATGACTCAATCATATGACACAATAAACAAACCGAGAGGGCAATGAGCTTGACAATAGTTTAGTTTGTTCAATTGTCTGATATGTCTGATATACTCTTGAATACAATCTCAAAAAACCAGACCATGCCGCTAAAATCCCATTTCACATTGACCTGTATCATAGACATACAATTCTTGATGTAACGTCTGATGGTGGTCTTGTAAAAAAGTAAACTCTTTAGTTCTAGGGTTTTGTTTATCATTTTCAAAGCAAAATTATTTATGTCCTAATAGTATATATTTGTACCACAATAGAACTGGGAAAGAAATCAACCAACCCTGATGTCAAATTGTTTCTTGAATTTAGACTTGAAATTGTTTCTTGAATTTAGACTTGAAATTGTTTCTTGAATTTAGACTTGAAATTGTTTCTTGAATTTAGACTTGTAATTGTTTCTTGAATTTAGACTTGAAATTGTTTCTTGAATTTAGACTTGAAATTGTTTCTTGAATTTAGACTTGAAATTGTTTCTTGAATTTAGACTTGAAATTGTTTCTTGAATTTAGACTTGAAATTGTTTCTTGAATTTAGACTTGAAATTGTTTCTTGAATTTAGACTTGAAATTGTTTCTTGAATTTAGACTTGAAATTGTTTCTTGAATTTAGACTTGAAATTGTTTCTTGAATTTAGACTTGAAATTGTTTCTTGAATTTAGACTTGAAATTGTTTCTTGAATTTAGACTTGAAATTGTTTCTTGAATTTAGACTTGAAATTGTTTCTTGAATTTAGACTTGAAATTGTTTCTTGAATTTAGACTTGAAATTGTTTCTTGAATTTAGACTTGAAATTGTTTCTTGAATTTAGACTTGAAATTGTTTCTTGAATTTAGACTTGAAATTGTTTCTTGAATTTAGACTTGAAATTGTTTCTTGAATTTAGACTTGAAATTGTTTCTTGAATTTAGACTTGAAATTGTTTCTTGAATTTAGACTTGAAATTGTTTCTTGAATTTAGACTTGAAATTGTTTCTTGAATTTAGACTTGAAATTGTTTCTTGAATTTAGACTTGAAATTGTTTCTTGAATTTAGACTTGAAATTGTTTCTTGAATTTAGACTTGAAATTGTTTCTTGAATTTAGACTTGAAATTGTTTCTTGAATTTAGACTTGAAATTGTTTCTTGAATTTAGACTTGAAATTGTTTCTTGAATTTAGACTTGAAATTGTTTCTTGAATTTAGACTTGAAATTGTTTCTTGAATTTAGACTTGAAATTGTTTATTGAATTTAGACTTGAAATTGTTTATTGAATTTTAGTAAAATAACAAAATATAAAATGTCTGAGAAACTTTGTAAATAAAAAATACAACTAAGATTTTCGTTTCAAAGCACGTATTTTTGAGACTACAAATGAAAAAGTTGACATTATCTGACGATCGTGACAGTTTTAAACCTTATCTTGGTGATACTTTTTTTTGGTTTTGGCCATGTTTCTTAGGCACGTCTCGTCACGTGACTTAAACACAAAAGTATAAGTACAGGAGTATTATATATTTTTTCAACCGAGAATTCTAATTTAACTTCCGACTAACAGACATATTGAAACATATCAAGTAGGAGATGACTCCAATCATCCTTCTTGTCACTCTTGTCATTGCTGGATGTCTCGGTAAGTACAGTTACTCTCAAGTTCTTGTCATTATGTGGTTCTGTTTTGAGATACTGATACTGCAGTGAGTATGGGTTGTCTAAGGTTGTCAGTGTTTCGGTGAGCTATGGGTTGTCTTAGATGTTAGTGAGTTATGGATTGTGTTAGGTTGTCAGTGACTTATGGATTGACTTCAGTTGTCAATTAGATATGGATGTCTTAGGTTTCAGTGAGCTATGGGTTGTTATTAATGTCAATATTTCCTAGGTTTTGATTGTTATAACACAAGGTATTTGTTCCTCGACATTGCTGTAGTCGTTTATTTAAATACGATAGTTTTATTTCAAATCTACAATGACCAAACATAGGACCAAACATAACGGAATAAGCAATCGCGTAGACAAACTATTGTTTTGGAATAATAGCATGGTTTAAAAACAAAAACTTACTAATAGGATGTCTTGAAGAAAACCTAGTCCTAGTGAAATAAACTCTTTTGAAAATGTCTGAACTTTTCCGTACGAATGGAGAGAGAAGGTCTGTCTACATAACAATTCCTTATCATATCCTTATGTAACTCTGGTACAGTAGCTAATGACAATAACATCAAATGATAGTACTGTACGGTGTTCTGGACATAGTGACTTTAGAACCAAGACCTTGATCCAAACCCTATATTTTGATATGGTTTATATTTTGTCTCTGTGAAAATATGCCGATAATTAGGAAGCCTACACATTAGAATTCATGATCTAAAAAAATATTTTTCCATAAAATATTTTTACTTTGTCTATATTTTGTTTGTCTATGTTTTTAGCTGCGCGATGTAATGTCAGCTACGTGATGTAATGTCAGCTACGTGATGTAATGTCAGCTACGTGATGTAATGTCAGCTACGTGATGTAATGTCAGCTGCGCGATGTAATGTCAGCTACGTGATGTAATGTCAGCTACGTGATGTAATGTCAGCTGCGTGATGTAATGTCAGCTACGTGATGTAATGTCAGTTTTAGATTTTAGGCTATCCAGGCAAACATTTTCTTCTAGTTTAAACACTAGGTGTTTATTTTCAAAACATTTCAGCATACAGATTTTTATACTCCATCAATAAGTTTTTATTTAAAAAATCAAGAAAAAAAAAACAACTTAACATTTTCAGCAGACGCATGAATTAGGCTCTCGCACAGAAATCTAAAGGATGTATCTCTACAGCAGCGTCACGCCCTGACAGGCAGGACAGGATTTCTACTTTCAGTTATTTGAGATAGAGGCCCATAGAATTCCATGTATTCAATTTGGTGCCATATATGACGTTCGAATACGAGAACGCTTCAAGTGATGTGGTCAATTGCTGAGCTTCAAAAGCGAGGGGTCTCGGGTTTGAATCACGGTGAAGAGTTAGATTTTAACTTCCGATATTTTTAGACGTACATAAACCTTGAGAGCACCGTTTGATGTAGAAATCATTTGCTGGACTATTCATAGAAGAACTCGATTAAGCAAGGCTTACTGGTAGACTCCTTGCAATAATGAAGCATCACAAAGACATCAATCCTATATTATAATTTTTAGAAGCATCACAAAGAGATCAATCATATATTGGAATTTTTAGACCAACAGCAGCTTAATAGAGGAGGAATTGATTTAACAGAAACTTTTTTATGTTTTTTGTTTTTATGTTACATGTTCTTCACATACAGATAAAGATTACGCAAATAAAAAGACGTATGCAATCAATCGCATATTTCTCCATTATTTATTCCCAGGACTTGAGGAGAGGTCATTCGCTAGCTGTGTCCATAACTGTAATGGCGACATTGCTTGTGAGATTCACTGCGCACACACTAATCCAGTCCGAGCTTTAGGCAACTGTATCCATCAGTGTCCACCCAACGATGTCGGCTGCGAGACTGCGTGCTCTCACGAACACAACCAGAGAGCTCTGGGGGAGTGCCTCCATAACTGTCCCCCAATGGATATCGGATGTGAAGTACAGTGCTCACACCAAAACGCCAAGAGAGCTCTGGGTGAGTGCCTACATCAATGCCCTCCAGAGACGTCGGATGTGAGATTCAATGCGCCCACAGCAATGGTAGAAGACCATTAGCTGAGTGCCTAAATCACTGCTCAGGAGATATTGCATGTGAAATCCATTGCACCCACAACAACCCAGTGAGGGCCCTTGGGGAATGCTTACACCAGTGCCCACCACTTGATGTCGGCTGCGAAGTCCAGTGTACCCATAACAATAAGAGGGAACAGTGCATTAGCCAATGCCCCCCAAATGATCAATTCCAATCTTGTCCCACGGATTAGAACCTATTTCGTGCTGTATTAATTCTTCTCTCTGATTTGCTGGCTTGTTTTTCTGACAAATGTAACAAATATTTCCTTTATTCGAGCTGATAATCCAGGCCAGAAAACTGTTTCTTTTGCTCTTCTTTTCATTGAGTCTACTCCCAGATGTGCTGCATGGAGTTTTTCTTCTATTTCCTTGCGAAGTGATATCGGTATGATTATTTGTTCTCCTTTCAACAAGAGTCCGTCTTCGTATGTTAACATGTCTCTTAGTAAAAAAATAATGTTTGAGTTCAGGTAGACTATTATGTTTGTCTGGCCATCCATTTAGGATATACTGAATAAGTGTTTGCATTGTTCTATCTTTCTCTGTCTCGATTCTGACTTTCTCCAGCACTGCATCTGGTATTGCCAGTCCGACTGTATTGACACAAACATCAGGGATATCACTCTTTTCCTCTGATGAGTCTCTACTCAATTTTTTTTCCTTTGACATATTGAAACTGGATATCGTAACGATAAAGACGCATCATTAGACTTTGTAGCCTTCTCGGAGCAGAACTGAGTGGTTTTTGAAGGATGTTTTCCAGTGGTTTATGGTCATTCTGAACTATAACTGTCCTGCCATACGTATACTGGTCAAAACGTTCCAAACCAACAACCACTGCCAACAATTCTTTTTCAATCTGTGCCCATCTTTTCTGAGTATCAGTTAATGATCTAGAAGCATATGCTATTGGACTGCCATCTTGTAATAACGCTGCTCCCAACCCATTTCGGCTACTATCTGCTTGTAATGTAAGCTCTTTGTTAGGGTCAAAATATATCAGTGTGCCATGAGTCGATATTTTCTGTTTTATCTTGATGAAAGCTCGTGTGCATTGATCAGACCAAATAAATGGTGTTTTCTTTCTGATCAACTCTGTTATGGTCTGTAAATCTGTCGACAAGTCTGGAACAAATCTTGCAAGATATTGAACCATGCCACAGAATCTTCAGACTGATGAAATATCTTTTGGAGCATTCAAACTCAAAATCGCAGATACTTTGTTCGGGTCTGGTTTTATTCCTGCTTCTGTAATAATATGACCCAAAAATTTAATCTCATCTGTTCTAAAAACAGACTTTTCGTGGTTCAGTTTAATCTTCTTTTCTTGACATCTCTTCATCAGCTCTCTTAGGTTAATATCATGATTATTCTTCCGACAATTTAATGGCTAACTCATAGTTTCGCCAGCTCCGGTGAAACTTTTGCCAATTAGCGGCCATGTTTCCTTCTACCTCGAGCGGCTCGGGTACAGGAAGGAAATTTCTAGCTGCCATTGCACGGCGTAGCCTCGAATTGTTGCCTATTTATTATTGCAAACAATAAACCTTTATATACTGATTAATGATTAGCTCTGATCATTAATACACCGCTGCCACCATGTTAAGTAAGATCTAGGTTCACAGTCAGCAATAAACAAACAACAACCATTAGTGTCATGGCGGAGAATGATCCATTATTATATTGAACGCGTGCACCTTGGCGTAGTGATACATCTACACATTAGTAACTCTTGCATTTTGGCGTAGTGATACATTTGTCTGTTTTTTTTTAGCAGTTTAAAAATTACACTGGCTTTCAGAAAGCACTTCGCCCACTATAGAGTTGTCCATCCGCCACTTATAGAGTAATGCCATTGCAGTGGACCAATGACACTTTTAATAGTTCTGCGGAATTTCTACCAAATGAATTTCAACCAACTGAATTTCTACCAGCTGAATTTCTATCTTTTTTTTAGTCACTTAGACAAGAGACTCAGCAATAAAAATCACATTTTCATAATAATAAACAAAACCCTGATGTTTGGCGTAGTGATATATCTACACATAAGTAACTCTTGCAGTTTGGCGTAGAGATACTAGAGTCACTAAGACCAGAGACTCAGCAATAAAAAGTACGCTATAGTGCTCCGTCCATCGGTTACGTATATCATTCTAGTCAGCATAAGAAATACGTTCAAAGTTCTTAGAAGTATCCAAGTCTGGTAAGTCGAGCTCTACGGCTACTCAATAGGATGTAGTCGTTTTACCTTTTTGTTTTCTTAAGTCCAAAGTGTTAATTTTCAAAATTAAACATGTAAGTTTTTTTTCCCTCATAAAAATACATTTTTTTTAAATAAAACAATTCAGGGGAGGTAAGTCACTATAACAGGCAGTGACGCCACTAGGGTGGGTGTCACTCGGTGAAGTCACATTATGGTCTCTCCCCCCCCCCCCCAAGCTCCCAAAAAAAAAATTTCCCGTTGATTTTTTTCTTTTCTAGAACCGAAATAGCTTTTATTTAGCTAAATACCTACATTTATTAATAGTTAGACCACTGAAAAATGGTTGTCCATTTTATTTTTAAAGTTTCTTGTTTATAACTATTTATCTATAGTCTAAACGTATATTAGAATGTAAGATTAAAAAAAAGAAACAGTCTTAACATCAACATGGGCTCTTTAGTAGACAGTCAAATGCTTATTAACGTAAACTTTACTACTTTAGACTGTCATGTTTGTAAAGACATGGCTAACACAATTAAAACTTGCGTACAAAAAAAGTATAAAAAAACTGCAAAAACTAAAGAAGAATGTTTATAAAATTAACATTTTTATGTGTACAAGAATTAATAAAATGCTTCTAAAACACAGAAAAAAAAAATTTCCTTAGACAATTATGAGATAGTCGTGTTTTCCCAAATTAATGTTAGTTTTAAAAAGTATTTCTACATGACGTCACATTCACGAAGATGCAGACAACAGTTGCAGACGTCATGAAAAGATTGGTTTTAGAGATTCTTGGAAATCTCATGGCATGTGTGTTGTAAACATTCAAGTACCACCCAGTTTTATCAAGATTATTTTTTGCTGCCTAGAGTTGTCTTCTCACTTCTGCTATTTGTATTCAATATAAAGAACTTTTGCTAAATCATCAGATACAACAACTCATTTTGAAACGAACATCAACAAAACACCATGGCCGCTAAAACAAACCTTTTTGGGTTAAATTTATTCAAATGTATCAGCTACCTAAGTGATATCTTGTAGTTTAAGTTGAAATTCAGCATTAATAAGTATTGACCTCTGTTTATTTTCTTGAATAGGGAGTTTGGCATGTAAAGATTGTTCTTCTGACATTTTTTTTCTTTTTTTTTTCCCTATTGAAATGTCATTTTTTTTAAATTTGAGTAGAACCCTTTCAATAATATTTTTCTCTAACATGAAAGGTTTTTGGTATTGAAAATGTTAA
Source organism: Biomphalaria glabrata (assembly GCF_947242115.1). NCBI lineage: Eukaryota > Metazoa > Mollusca > Gastropoda > Planorbidae > Biomphalaria > Biomphalaria glabrata. Next base: position 17,671,367 of record NC_074718.1, on the reverse strand, counting down.
AAGATTTTTTCATGGCCACCACTTTCATTAATTCTGGTAGGCCCATTGGCAAATACTGGCTGATCCATTCTAGAGAGTGGTGTGGGGGGGGGGTACTGCATAATTTGTTTAAATAATATTAATACTCTTGACCATAAATACCATAAATGCTACCTTTGGTATTTTTATATTTTGTCGCTTCTCTCTCTCTCCAAGCTAAAACTATACGTATAAAGCATTTCGCTTGGCCCAAAAAATCTAGGAATCATATAAATCATAAGTACATAAGAAATGGACGGGTTTAAATGTTAAAAAATGTCCAATGTCATTCTTTTCTGTGCTTTGCACAACTGCAAATAGTTCTATACAAATATTTCTTACCCATTTATTGAACTAACTATTCATTACTACGAGCACTTCAATCTACCTTTTGTGGCATATTAAATAGACAAAGCCTCTGCTATCTCTTTATCGCCCTGTGCACAGAAACATACAGGACACTGAGGTCTACATATACAATTACCAGCAAAAAGAAATTATAGTAGACAAACAGAGAGATCATGTTAGTTATGAAACTCCAGATCCATCAAGAAACCTTCTCAAGACACTCACGACCTACACAGCACGAAGAACTCGGTGTCAACAGAGAGATCTTTTTTTAAAATAATGTGCAATGTCATGCTTTAATGTCATTTAATTTTAGGTGAAATGTGTCAGACATATCGTATAAAGTGGAAACAAAATGAAAGAGTTACAACCTCATTAAGATTTAGTATCCAAAGAATAATTACTGGGAATAGTAAGATAGCATAGTCGAGCAATGGTACACCACAATGGTCCAAATGAAGTAATTAGATCTCCGATAATATTTAGTATGCATATACGTGTTTTGAATCTATATTAATTCTCTAGGTTGTCCAACCATGCGGGCTACCAAGCACGCACGCCGACTCTCGATAAAAATGTTTTGGAAAAAATAACTCTTCAAGTCGGACGCAGTGCTTTTTTTGTGAGGACCAAAATATTACTTTTCTTGTATTTTATCTTATCTGATAATACAGACGTTACTTTAACGTTTATTATTAATTTATTAGTAGTTAAAAGTTAGGCAATCCATCACTTACCGGGACCTATTTCTTAACAAAAAAAAACCCACTGACCCCACGTAACTTTCGCGGGAACAGAGAGCGCTGCTCAGCCAAAAAAAAAAGGGGGGGGGGAGGGGAAAAACAATATTCTCTGTATATATAATTCTCTACGTCGCCAACCAATGCGGGACAGCCGACTCTATAACCCTGCTCGTTTGCCCAAACCCACCCCATTCGGACAACTGTCTTTCGGGAAGTGTTCAACTGTCACTGAATGGTAGCCCGGCTGGTATAGAAAAAAGTCTTTAAAATAACTGAACAATAATTACATCTTGATTTTGGTTGATATACAATGTTTATAAATGATGTCGCCAACCTTATCATTCACTATTAATAGAACATTGAACTAAAGATTATCAAATTTGAGTATACTACTCAAGAGCCATAACTCAATTTTTCTCCCAACCATTTGCGAAATCTCGATTGTCTGCCTTATAATCCACTTTCTAAGCAAACGTAGAGTCCTTGTTTCATCTTCCTTACATAGAGCCAACTACTGTTGTAGGACCGGTAGATATATAATACACTAGCTGATTAGATAAGGCTATCATTGTCCAAATATAAATAAACTGCCTTGTCATGAAGAAGTCTATAATTAATCGTGGTTTGTACATAGAAGATTCATTGTTTTTTCTCTTATGCCAAACATTATATAAACAGTCCAATGATTAAACTCATTTTCGTATCACTGACTTTGATTTGTCACTATGTGACAGGTAAATATGTCACGTTTTTATTACTGATTTAATAGAAATTTAGGTAGCGCTATAGGCTTGTTCTTAAATGGACAGCATTCTTTTGACTCGAGATGGCGTTAGTGTACTAAAAATTGAACGCTGTGACGTTACGTTAATCTAACAGAAGAACTCCTTTAGAGTTTGGTTGTTCAGTGGTTAGGTGCTAAACGTCTAAGTTTTTTTACAGTTCAAATCCCTGTGGAAAAACTGGGATTTTAAGTTGATCCCAGAGTTTATCCTAATCAAATGTGTACCTGAATTAGTTGGAGAGGGAAAATATGGAGGTTGTAAGTTGTGCTGGCAACATGACCCTTTAATCCTAGAAACAAACGAGTTTAACATTATTTGCACCAATTATCGATTACTGAAACTTTAGAAAGTTAAGTTATAAACTTAATTTCTACAGCTACATGTAGGTACAATTAACAAATGTCATTCCAATTTTTATATTACAATAGGTTTTGTTGGACTAGTCCGTTTCGTTTCTTTGATTAAAAAGAATTGGGCCGGAAGTCGCTTTTTTTATTTATTTATTTTATGAGTATTTTACCCAAGATCTGTGTTGTTTTTTTAGGACTAGCTTATTTCATGTACCCGGCATTTTCCGATACACAATTTAATACACAAAGTAATTGTTGAAAAAAATTGTAGTGATTTTAAACTTTAAATGATTACTTTAAAAGGTGTTACTCTAATCAATTTGAATATTATTTTGTTATGAATGTCACTGTTTATTTTGTGTCTGTTCTAGTTTCTTAAATTTTTCTTGAGTAAAGGGGTCGTTTTTCTCCTAATGGGTATACCTGATTTCTCCAAGCAGCCTTTGTAAAATATTGGTCCTAAATAATGCTATGTTTATAAACGAAAAATCGCATGGCTGCATTATGATGAATGTACGTGTTAGTTCAATAAATTTTATATTACTAGGTAACTATAAATAACCGCATAAATAGATGTAAGTTTCATTTTTTTTTCTGTTAGATAAAGTCATATGGCAAATTTTTGTTTATATCCTAATTCTATAAAGGAATAATAATAGAATTATACAGTAAAAATAATCACTAAGTTTTTCTTTTAATAGTTTTGAAAGTATAACTGAGTTTGTGTTTTTGCAGATGTACACAAGCTACACTATGAGTCAGTCCATCTCTTCTGACTATTTAGAAATGAGAGTAAAAATGTATATTTCGATATTTTTAGCCTAAATTTAAGAAGTTACAATCTTCAAACAACTAATATATAGCCTCTTCCATAAAACTTTGTACTTAAATAATAAATTTATCCAATGCTCGAAATCCTGCTTGTATACTTAGGCCCTATTTAAATCGATCCGGTATTAATGTATTAAGTAGCAATAACCCCGCAAAATAAATTAAATAAAAGAAGATTGAGATATACATATATTTTTGTGACGGTACGCACCGGTACGGGGTACCGGCACCTTTTTTCAATGTCGGGAAAAATGATTACTTTTCTTGTAATTCAACGTTAATTGTTAATTTATTATTAGTTGAAAGTTAGGCAATCTATCACTGAGTACAGGAGCCTCTTTTTTATTTTTACAAAATAAAAAGCACTTTATATACTTTCAGCTGACATGCCGTATTATTAAAAACACCTCTATGTGAACTTCTCAATCATCTAGAGTCTTAGACAGTCATTATTTTAGACTAGATTTAAGTAGGGTCTAGACCTAGATTTAATAGGCCTATTATTATAAAAAAAAAATAATCAGTCATTATAGACATCATTCGCAATTTTATTTTTAGGTCTAGGCATTGAAAAGTAAATCTATTAATAAACTAAAATCGATCTAAGTCTAAGTACTAACTTATTAATTAAGTCATTATAAGTAAAAGTATTATAATGAATATTGTATAGATCTAGATTGACTATATTATAGATAGATCTATAGATAGATCTCTAGTTTAGTAGATTAAGTATAGAGTATAGTAAACGTATTACAGTATTATTAAATCTATGTCTTATGTCTATGTCTATATCTAATTAATTCTAATAATCTAATAATTAAAAAAACTTTAGTCTTTATTAATATCTAGACTTTTTTCTTATAAAAACTGACTATATGCATAGCATAGGCTAGACTCGGCAATCTAGTCTCAAGATAGAATCTATACTATTACTAGATCTATTCGATTTTTATATATACATCTAGACTAGAATTAGATTATAGATCTAAATATACTAATGGAGAGATGATATGAGGTGTTAGCTAATAGCGTTGCTCAAGAAACAAACCTGGGTTTTTCTAAACTCTAATACTTGGTATGTAATAGTAAAACAGCATCTACCTAAATAAATCGTAACTAGCATACAAAAACCTATATTTATTGTAGTATATATAGGTCTGTGGTTGTATTTTATATAGCCTTCGTAACTTCTTCTATAGAGAAATGACTATTTGTAATTTCTTTTAATTAAAATTGGGCTATTTGCGTCTGACACATATATACATTTTATGTTCAGCAACAAACCCTATTGATGCTGTGATAAATATAAAGCTACTATTTGACTGTGCATACACTAGAGAGAAATGGAAAGGAAAAAATATTTTAGTTAAAATTAAAATACAAAATTGTTTTCGTGTGACTTAAAAATATCCAGAGATAAACTTTAACTGAATAGGAACTTAGGGACGGCTAAATTGTGCTAGACTGTGCTAGACCGTGCTAGATTGGCTGGACCAAACAAAGAAAAAGGACTGTGCTAGACTGTGCTAAATTGTGCTAGACTATGCTAGACTTTGTTAGGCCGTATTAGATTGTTCTTGACTAAACAAAGATCAAGGACTAGATTGAAATCTTCTTTTTTCAGAATATCATGCGATTCTCTGTGCATCCAAGGCTCATCATCTCCAACACTCTTTGCTTACATTTTCTTTTATTAGACGTAAAAAGTTAGGACAGCGAAAATCTTGCCAATCGCCAACAACTTTACACATCTCGGAGTTATTGACTCAAATAAAGGAACAAGATATGAATAACTAGATAGTGCTGCACAGTCCAATGACAAAGGTTTAAGCCTCGACACAAAAATCAAATTGGTTCGCTCGCTGGTCTTGGCGACATTCCTTTATGCTTGCGAATCTTAACCGCACAATTAGAGAGAAGGATTCTAGACATGGAATCAAGTTGCGATAGAAGAAATCTATGTATCACATACAAGCGAAGAAATTTAAAACAGGATTGCTGTTTGATCCTACGATAAATATTGCCCAAACACCCCCCCCCCCACCGAAAAAACGCTAAGACTATTGGTCTAAACAGCCCACAGGTTGTGACGCTTCAGGTCAGTATTCAGGGCTACTATAATGATTAATCTCAGTTGAGTCTGAGATTATTTGTTTAAAGAATTCATTTGTGGATTTAGGAAACTCATTTATGATATTTTATCTTATCATGTACAATACAGACGTAACTTCAAAAAAGAAGATGATTACGTCCTACGTCATGATTTTAGTCTAGCATATTAACCAATGACTTAAATCCCGCCAAGTCACTGGTTTTCCTGGTTGGATTAGGCAACCCGTTCCATGCTCTAATAGCACAAGGGAAGAAGGAGTATTTGTACAAATTTGTCCTAGCATATGGAACGAGGAATGTGCCTTTATCTTTGTGTCTTTCTGAGTATTTTATTAAATTTTGTATTTGTATTTGAAGATTATGGTTCAGTGTGTGAGCAGGTCATGAGGCGCGAAAGTGGACCTTTTTCTCTGCTCAACATTAAATTTTATAACAGTAGGCAGATGTTAGCGCTACTGGGTGGGCTCAATCTGTGACACCTTAGTCTACGACCAAGGGGCTAGAGTCGCCTAAGTAAGCAGACAACTAGACTAAACTAACTAACCTAAACTAAATGAAAGCAAGAACAAACATTAATTTAGGATAAATAAAGCAAAACGATACTTTATTTACATACTAAAATAAATTAATAATAAAAAATAATATATACACTAACCACTACAACTGAACTCAGCAACTAGCTTAAACCCTCTAAATTTACGCCACTACAAACACCAACAAACTAACCAAACCAACTATCTAACACAAACTGATAAAACCAACTATCTAACTAAATCACGACAACTACTACACTAGACCTAGATCTACACAAACACACTACAATAAACTAGTCTAGATCTACAATATTCTACTACTACAACCAACCCATAACTAAAACAAGAACACCTTAGTACCTTACTATCCACTAAGAACAGACTTACTGTCACTTAGACTCTAACTTAGTATAAATAAGCCACTAACTAAGCCGACTAAGGTAGCAGTAACACTACGGACACAAAATAACACTAAACCTACAGCAGAGTAATAGCAGTTATATTCAGCAGTTATAATCAGCAGTAATAATAGCCTGCAATACATAAATGCCAAACTATAAATACAAAATCATATATTCTACTAGATCTAGAGCATGAACAACATATTCATATCAGGCTAAGCCGGGCGCCGCCATTTTTAATACAGCTTGTTGGGAACAACTGCCAACTAGAAAATAAAACTAAATTAAAATATATCTAGCATATCTACACACAGTTTGACATAGATCTAGTAAAAGAAAATATAAAATATTTCTACACTTACAGGCCGTCCCAGGTACAGGAATAAAAATTTTAAAAAGATTAAATAATCATATGCCAGATTACGTAGATCCTCAACTGTCACACAGACAGCGATATACTTTACTGACCGCTGGTCAACTGTACAGGATGTAGCATGGGTTTAACTATTTATACTAAACGCCCTAACCCATATAAAAATATGCGGAAGTACAATTATAAAATCTGACAATATTCTATACAAAAGAAAATAGCTAAAATTACATATAAAAATAAATCTGGGAGCGCAAGCTCACGAGTGTTTTATGTCTAATTGCTACTTTACTTTTGAGTCTTCTCTCCTGAAAGATTTCTAAATTTAGTGATTTTACTAAAGGTGTTACTCTTGTCAAATGTAAAATTCGTTAGTTATAAATCTAACTGCTCTACTTTGTGTCTGTTCCAGTTTCTTAATGTTTTCTAGAGTTGAGGGGTCCCGAACAGAGGATGCATATTCTATTATTGGCTTAAACAAGGTTAAATAACATTTATTTTGTATGTTCTTATTTAATTGATATAAATTTCTTTTAAAAAATCTTAATGTTTTGTTTGATTTTTTTTTAGTTTTTCAATATGGGGATTCCATGACAGTTTTTTTCATTTATTATAACACCTAGGTATTTTGCGTTTTACTGGTTTACGATGAATAAGATAAGTGGAATTAATTTGTTTTAGTTTTTATTTTTGCTACTCTTAATAATTGCCGTTTTTCTGGATGGAAAGACATGCTCTAATTTGATTACCATTTCTGTAATCCATCTAATTCTCTTTGTAAAATTTCTGTATCTTGTGTTGTTTTTATTGTTCTATATATTATGCAATCGTATGCAAATAATGTGACTTGTGTTCATGAACTAATGATATTTGGACCATCAATGCCAAGATATTATAATTTTTAGCGGACCCCGTAAGGGGAAATGTTCATTTCTCTGCCTGTCCGCCTGTCACACTCAAATCTCAGAAACTAGAAAAGAAATGAAAAATATTATTTCACCGTGCGATTTGGCTTGCAAAGTATAGGTGCAACGGCTACTTTTGTTTTCAAAAAGCGATCCGTTTAGTTTATAAAGTTAATTATGCAAGCGATTTTTTTTTCATAAAAATACATCAGTTCTAAAAAATTACATAAATGTAAGGGAGGTAACTTTTCAATGTGTTAACAAAGAAAGGAAACTTTTTGTGAATTTTTACTATCACTAAGTCAAATATATATATAAATAGTACAAAAATGTGAACAACCAAATATAATTACTTAGTTAACTGGTCTCTGGTCGATGAGCTGCTCAAAGAAAACATTTCGGCTTGTTTCTAAAGGCTAAGAATGCACTTTGTATGTAAATGTCAAGCACATTTTTTAAAATGGAGTTCTTATGCATCGACTTTCGAAACTAGTTACCTTAAAAAGTAGAACCTCATGCATTTAAAATCACACTTCTGTGTTACACTACATTTAATTTTCTAGCTAAAACGTTACAAAATCTATTTTTCTATAATATCTTGCTTCGGATTTTTAAGGAAAACAAAGTATGGTATGAAAATCTCCTCCACGAGGTTATGGTACATATAATTTTTACTAGACCATCCCAAAAAATTTAATTACTAGAATTTGATGTATCTGGGATTTTCTCTTTCTCTCTCTATATATATATATATTTATATAAACATCCGGAACAATCTATTTTAGATACTTATTACTATGGCCATATTGCGGAAGTAAAAGTAAAGGTTAATCAGATTTTCCATAGCTTTTAGTTGTTTTTTTCTTCCGATATTAACATGACTGACAGACTGACTGACACACAAAAAGCATTAAAAATGCGCTTTTTTATCTTGATTTTTTTCCTTTGACGTCATATGGAATGAATTCGTTAAAGGAAATGCTACAATAACTCTTTGCAACAATGTCTATGAGCCCTCGTTACCTCCCTCGTGTTAATAAAGACATTTTAGTCTAATTTGGCCGTTTGACGTAAAGGATTTTTTTATGGAATGAATTCTTCTAAGGAAATGCTCCTAGAACTCGGTGAACTAGTGTTTATTAAATCTCGCCAAGTTTCTCGTATTCAAAAAAAAAAAAGACATACTAGCTAGATTTAGATCATATCTAGTTGTTTTTTTTTACATAAATCTAGATTTTTTACACTAGATATAGATTTTTTTACACTAGCTCTAGATTTTTCTTACACAAGATCTAGATTTATATTCTAATTAAAACCATTGTAGACTCTAGATCTAGAATTTCTAGAATTATATAGACTAGAACAAGATCTAGAATTTCCATTTCTAAAGATTATCTGAAATCGATCTTACATATTGTACATATTTGGTAGTTGTCATGCTGAAATTTGTAATATATCTCTTTATTAATAATAGGATATTAGTTTGTTATTACCTTAACAGCAATGTCTGGTCGTGCAGCCGCTACTAGACTGATGATCTCGACGGTCCCGGGCTCATAGCTGTTTGCTGCCATGCCCCGCCGTCTAGCATGAGGTTTAGACTACAAAGTAGATTATCTTAAACCTTGAAGGAGCATCCAAAACATTTAAAATATTTTACAGAAAAAAACAAAAACATTTTTACAACGTCAAATGAGTTTTTAACAAATTATTTCTTTTAATAATCGAAGCAAAGTCACGTCTTGAATATTCCTTGTAAATAGGCAGATCCAATATGGATACGACGGATGTCGCCTATGAGTTTCTGTGATAACACAACTCTCTTTGTAATCTTTTTTTAAGCATACTATGGTGTTGAACGTAGTCAAAGGCCTTGGAGAAATCTAATAAGATAGCATCTATTTGCTCACTATTATTTAAATTTTTTGAAATATCATCAATTAGTCATATTAGTTGCGATTCACATGATCTATATTTAAAAAAGCCATGTTGGTATGGAGTACGGACATTTATTTCTCTAGGTAATTTATGGAGTTACTGCATATTATGTGATCTAGGATTTTATATGTGAGGTTGGTAAGTGATACTGTTCTGTAGTTTTATGGATCAGATTTTTTTTGATTTTTTTTAATAGGTGACGTTAGTTTCTTTCCAGTCCTTTGGTTCTCTGCCTTGGTTAAGAGATGCCTGAAAAAGTATTTTGAACACTGGTGCTAGCTCATTACTGAGTTCTTTGAGTAATCTAGCTGAAATACCATCAGTTCAGTTGTTGTTCTATAGAGGGCATTATTGAGCTTATTTCTACTAATGGAGTCTACTTCAGTTTAGGTTTTAATGTAAAGATTTAGTTTATGTGTTCTTTACCTTAGGGCTTTGAATGGCAGCTGAGTCATATCGATATAACATAAACAGAAAAAAAGTGTTACAATTGTGTAACAATGTCATTGAGATCCAGTTAATTTATTTCAGCTGCAGCAGTTGAAGACAGAGATGTTGCTTCTTGTCTTGCCTTCAATTGGTGTCACGGTGATCTTGCTTGTCGTGAATATTGTATGTCGCAGAACTGGATAATCAAGAGAGATATAGCTTCATGCTTGGCTTCATGTCCAGCTGGTGACCATCTATGTCATGACCGATGTATGGCTCCAATAGGCAAGAGAGATATAGCTTCATGCTTGGCTTCATGTCCAGCTGGTGACCATCTATGTCATGACCGATGTATGGCTCCAATAGGAAAGAGAGATATAGCTTCATGCTTGGCTTCATGTCCAGCTGGTGACCATCTATGTCATGACCGATGTATGGCTCCAATAGGCAAGAGAGATATAGCTTCATGCTTGGCTTCATGTCCAGCTGGTGACCATCTATGTCATGACCGATGTATGGCTCCAATAGGAAAGAGAGATATAGCTTCATGCTTGGCTTCATGTCCAGCTGGTGACCATCTATGCCATGACCGATGTATGGCTCCAATAGGCAAGAGAGATATAGCTTCATGCTTGGCTTCATGTCCAGCTGGTGACCATCTATGTCATGACCGATGTATGGCTCCAATAAGCAAGAGAGATATAGCTTCATGCTTGGCTTCATGTCCAGTTGGTGACCATCTATGCCATGACCGATGTATGAATCAAATAGGTAAAAGATATGTTTGAATTTGTAATCAATGCAATCATTTTTCTATAGAATTATTCGTCAAATATAAATTAAAAAACGAAACGTATATCAACTTATTTTGTCTTTGTGTGTGTGTGTCTGTCTGGTACACTATTTGTGTATGTTATTTCTCCAAAGTATAAGTATTTGGTGTACCTAATATTAATTAATTTTAAAAAATTACCAATTAGGTAGTCATTTATTACTAATTAATTTTTTTGCTTCGTATAAAAAAAAGGAAATAAATACAACTTATTATTATAGAGTTATTCCATTTCTTACGTTTTTTGACATTTTTATCCACTCCCCATTTTGTAGAATCATTCATAGTCGTTGATAATACATGAATCAACAAAATATTAACTAATTAGCTAATTCTGATTTTTATAGAAAAAAGTGAGCTTATTCCATCAGTATTGAGTTATATGACCTTGATTTTGCGGCTCTTCTCTAGATACTTTTTTAAAAAGAGGTTTTAAATGTTTTGCTTTTCATACAAATATATTCACGACGTTTACACAGTGAGTTGTGTCAGACTAGTTACTGTCTTTAAACTATTTTTGTTTTCATTTGTTATTATATTTTTAGTACCAAATTTATTGCACGGTCAGGCAAAAAAACACACACACACTCTCAAACACACGCCATGAGTTTCAAACTTTCACGATGTTTAATACAACTTTAAAAAAAGATTATCCCAATCTAAAAGGAGACTAGGAATTAATCCAACCTGTCCAGGTAATGATCAGTGACATAAACGAAATTTCATTTGCATTTCGAAGTTCAGTCTGAGAAGCCAACAGTGTTGCCTGTCTGGATCATACAGAGTTTATATTATTTCAACATGGTTTTAGCCACAAGGTAAACTTACAATGGACCACTTAGATCTAGGATGAGTTTCTGACGTTTTTCCATTTATTTATACTTTCCTGAACCGTTTACTGCTTGATGTAATAATATTTAATGTAGTAGACTAGATCTAGCACATTTACTCAGATACATTCATTAAACAATTCTGAAAAACTTTACTAAATAAGGTAGTTTAATTAGGGTTTTCTTACACGAAGAGTCTATATGTACTTTTAAAATTTGCTTTAAATGTGAGAAGTGTGGGTGGTTGATAGAAACTTATAGGTTACCTATTATGGGGATCTATATATATAATTCTTTTCATGGCTCAACAATTTGGACAAGAAGTTAAAGAAAGATCACTCTTTTATTTCTGCAAGTCGGACTAGAGTTACCCTTCGAAAAAAAAAAGGGGGGGGGGTTGGAGAACAAGTAGTATTCAGCTGTCACTAAATAGCAGGACCGGACTTTACCATTGTGACCAAGAAATCATGGAAAGATCACTCTTAATTATTTCTACCCCACGTAACTTAAGCGAATAAAAAAAAAAGAGGGGGGGGGGAACAAGTAATCTACTCTGTATTCAGCAGTCACTAAATAGCAGGGCCTTAACCATGTGGTGCCCTATGCGAAACAGATTTCGCGGGGCCATGTTTGAGTAGGGATACGTATAGTAAGAGAATATTAAGTGTACTTATACATTCGTCTTTGCATTTTATTCATTCTTTACTACGTACAGAATTACTTTATGATCTTTGCATGTAGTGAGTCATACAGTATATCATAAAATTTCTATTTCCTACATAGATTACGCTCAATAGCAAGAATTACCAAATGTTTCAATCTATCTACGAGAATTGTTGATCTCAAGTAATTCTTCATTAGTTTGAGGCGCGAGAAGCTTCTTTCACCAGATTCCACAATTACGGGTATTTCATAATACCGTTTTTTTTTTTATCGTGCGTTTTCCATATTGAATGACACCCCAAAATCACAATTTTTGTCTATATATTTCTGGAGATTTGTATTAGTTTTCAAAAGATTTTAATACTTTCCGGAGATTTCCAGTTTGTGTGTGTGTGTTTGTATATTTTGCTATTTCTATTTCTATTTTTTTTTGTAGCAAAATCAAAAATAAATTAGAATAACTCAAAAGAGCTTCAACAATTGTTTTTAGTAAATGACTTTCTCCTAAAATCCTGAACAACCAATTTTCGATATTTTGTAGAGTAAGTCCATAGGGCATAAATTTGTTTTTAGTTAACAATCAGGAACAGTCACTATCGATAGTTCAGTAATGTCCAAGAATATTAAGAGTAATAAAAGTCAGAAGTGCGAGTTCAAGCCATCATTTCACGTAAGATCCGGCACAACTTGTATGGTAATTATAGTTAATGAAATACAAGTCAGCATAAAGACTTACAACTTTTTCAGCCTTTAAATGTTTTGTCTTTTTAAAAAATATGAACGACTACTTTTTGATGAAATGTTTTTTTTTAATTAAGAAAATTAAATGTTAAATAAGTTAGCATAACAATTCCAAACATTCATTTTCGTAAATTTTCTTTTCACAAAAACATCCGGAACAACATAATATACAAACTAACATTTTTGCAATGTTTTGAACGGAAAATTTAAGGTGAAAACCGATTTTCAATAACTTTTTGTATATTTTTATGCGATGTAAACGTGACGGGCAGACAGACCGACAGTCAAAATGCAGAAAAGTAAAGCGAATTGTATCCTGATCGGCAGGGGAGGTGGTTACTAAAAAAATATTTTTACTTAAAACTTTTTTGTGGGTCTAGATTTGTACTTTTTACCGCGGACACAACGCTACTGCACGAAAAAAAATAAAAAAAATATGCGTGATATTTAGTTTAACATACAAAATGCATTCTAAGTCTTTATAAACAAACATAAATGTTTTCTTTACAATTTTAGTGGCTAGTGAACGAGGGAAAAAACACAATTTAATTTTTATATTTCTAGTGAAAACTTTTTAATATTTTACAAATATATGAATAAAATATAAAAAAACTAACAAACAAAAAAAACCATCTTTCTGTTACCAAATTGCTAATATAATCTCTCTTACATTATGTTTTAGAAATGGTGTATTATCATGAAAAAAATCGTTTGCATAATTAATATTAAAAACAAACAAAACAAAAAAAAAAGCTGTTGCACCTCAACTTTGCAAGCCACAACGTATGGCGAAATATGATTTGTCATGTCACTTTTAGTTTTTGAGATCTGTGTGTGACAGATGGACAGACGGACATTTAAACAAAACTAACAGAGGGCCGCTAAAATAATTCATATCTCAAAAAATATATTATACTAATTGAAGTAAAAATGTGCGATTTAGCTTCATGCTGACCCTCTGTCAAAATCAAGCTAAGACTGTATGGTCATATTACGAGATTGTGGCGGACTGGGTGTTGAAATCGAGCTGGGCATTTCTATACACAAATTATACATTGTATAGCATATGACAGGTATCTAATTATAGGCCGACTTGTTATTCAAATCATTATGTGAAGTTTTATGATTTATCGCTAGCTGTACCCTTGAATACAGTGAACTACAGACTACGACATTTAAAATATTATCTTCTGAAATGGTTCTATTTTAAAAATCAAGAAAAATATTTGTTCAGAAAACATGATCTGTTATTGGCGTAGTGCTTTTCAGAACGCCATTTATTTTTGAATGTGTCTGTTCTTTAATAACATGACAAATTCCATAAACGCCTCAGCTGTTGTAAAGGTTTGAATAGGTCAATAGAAATATTGGGTCTTTATCTTATTTCAAATTAATAAATAATTAAGTCAACTCAAAATGTTCAAGTTATTGATCTTTTACATTCAGCAATAAAGGTCAAGGTTATTTGGTGTGTATTTATAAATTCTTATCTTTGGTGAAGTAAAGCATTTTCCATCTGTTTGATCTCTATAAAGTAAGCTGAACGCATTTCACAGTAACCCATTCGAAATATCTGCACTTAAAAGTCCAGTATTCATAGATACATACAAAAAAAAAAGTGTAGCACAGTTGAGAGGCAGACTCAATTGGTTAATTTTCACCATGAAGTTTCTCTACATCTTAAGTCTGCTCCTCCTGGCAGTCTGTTCAGTGCTGGCTGGCAAGTCTGGTAAGTGACGTCACGGTACATCCATGTTTATTTTTTTCCTTAGCACGTCTCATGAAAGATGACGTAGATGTTTTGATGTAGAACAAAGCCGATGTGAAAGTGTCTCAAAATGTTCTGGACATTTCCATGTGGCTGAGATTTTTTTTTATTCCATGTGTTTTACACTAAAAGATGCTTTCGAGTTTGTCAAAACAAAAGGAAGAATGATGCATTTAAAAAGCTACTAAACTATCTTAGTATCAACACATTCAACAGGGAAAAGTTTCTTCCAGGTCCACTTTATATGTGTGGTACCAGAGACAGAGAAAGCAGCGACTATCTGGGCAAAATGACAAGCAAAGAGACTTCAGACTTGAGGTCAAGTACGAACTTTACAGCCATTTTATTGCGCACAGACACTAAGTGTCACGTGGTAAGACATGCCAACGGTTGCTAATAACAACGGAAGCTGTTTTATACACCTCATTGTTTCGTAACATGTTTTTTGCTTTGTTTAGTTTTGTTTTTGTAATTTGTAATAATACAATTTGTAAACCTCTTCAGATCTGAGGGAAGTCTTGACATACAAGGACTGTCTTGAGTTTTGTGGTGATGACATTCCCTGTGAAATGGCCTGCAGTCTTCACTATCCAAGTTAAAAAACACCGCAGTCAATGAGTTACATGTACGTTGGCATTAAGATTATTGTCACATACAAGACTGTCTTGAGCTGAGTTGTTAAAACTTGGCTCTAGGTAGATAGATAGACAAACATAAAGGCATATTGTGACAGATAAATAGATAGATAGATATATAGATAGATAAATAGATAGATAGATTGATAGATAGATAGATAGATAGATAGATAGATAGATAGATAGATAGATAGATAGATAGATAGATAGATAGATAGATAGATAGAAAGATAGATAGATACATAGGTAGATAAATAGAAAGACAGACAGACCGACCGAACCGAAAATGCAAAAACATAAAAAAAGAAATTTATGAAGACTAGCAGACGGCGCTAAGGTAAATAAGGTAAAAAAAAAATCTACGTTCTATAAGCGGATTGAGAGAGAGAGAGAGAGAATGAGAGAGAGAGAGAGAGAGAGAGAGATTTAAGAAATAAATACATATATATACATATGAACTAAACTGATTTTAAAATATAAATAAATATAAAAGAATGGTCTGAGAAATATTACATTGCCAGCTAACACAATACACAGAATGATGTTTTCATGTTGTACTTTATGTTTCAGTTGATGTCTTAAAATGCATTGACACGACCTTCTCGAGAAACGGGATGATTGGAATAAAAGATGTAAATAAACTAATAACAAGCCATTGACTTTGTTCTTGTTGATGACTCACTTGGTCTCAATGGGCGGAAACACATTTACCAACTTTTAGATTTAATCCTTGCATTTACGTTGCGTTTTGGTTCAGGAGGTTCACATCTTAAATTCGTGTTTTGGAACAAACGTTTCTAAATCTTGGAATTAAAAAAGTCAGATTTTGGAGTAGAGAACTTAAAATACACTGTTTGTCTATGTCGAACCTGGGAAAATACTGGGCTTTATCCGAGAGGTGGGGGTTAACTACAAAAATTTAATTTTTAGGGTAAAATAATTGCAAATATATATTTGCAAAAGATTTTTATTAAATTATATAAATTTTTACTACTTGAGATATGAATGGAACTTATTTTTAATAACATAGCTGTATTTATCACTGTATAACATTTAAATCTTGAGCTATAAAGGGAAGTAACCCTTGAGGGTTTATGCGCACGACGTGGCCTAAATTATGCTGATGTGCCTTAAACCAAAAAAAAAAAAAAATCAAATACATTTTCTTTGCATGGTCTGACTTAACGCGGAACTCCAGTACGCATACGTGGAATAGAAATCATACGACTGCCACAGTGTCTCGTTTTGAAGCCTGATAATTGTTGAATACAGTCGGATGAGAATAATGCACAAAGTCCAAAAATAAAATGAAATGGACTCAGTTTTTGTGTTTCACTACCGTTGACCTCGAGTGTAAGAGAACTGAGACACACATATCTTCTGTTCACATCGAACTAATGCCTGCGAGATAACAAAACGTATTTCTATTGACCATGTTACTCTTGTAGATTTATTGGGTGTCATTTCTTAGTATTGCCAATTGAATGTGTAAACCAAGAGGAAGTCATGAGTGATAGGACCTGTCTAAGACGCAATAAATCAGCGGTTCTCAACATTTTTAGCTTGGCGACCCCTTTTTACAATTCCTCGCTTATTCGCGACCTCCAACATTAAATTATTTTCTTTTAAAACTATGATGTTACAAAATATTAATTAGAAGCCTAATGTAAATATCTGATTTGCAATGCCAAAGCTTAATGTTTAATCACGGTACAGTATGTAGGCCTAATTATATTCTTGAAATATATATTTCTCCTTATTAGCAATTACAAATAAATGAAATAAATATATTACTGCAAATCGATGTAGGTAGAACAGAGACAAATAGAAACATGGCTGCAAACGCTTGATCCAGAATTGGGTCGAGGTCTATTTAAAGAGAAAAGTTTCACTGTTCAATTATTTCTGTCTCCTAAACATCTTCAACTTTGACTTTCAATGAGTTTCTGGCAATGTGCAATGAGTAGAGTTGGAAAGTAGGAGGAAATGTTGTCTACAGACATGCGCAAATGTTCTTTCACAGAAATTATCATTTTATCTGTTTGCCAGGTTCAAAGTCATTTCCCTCATAGAGAGCAGATACGATTGGAAATCTGTAAATATTATTTACGTTACAAATGACATACTCCTCCCCCTCCTTGCTTTAACTAATGGGGCAGGCATAGGAAACAATGGTGCATATCTTACAAGTGTGTCCAATAGCTGCGGAGAGACAACTGAAGGGTCACATGAACTGAATGGAGGAGTTATAAGGAACTAACTTACCAAAGCACTACGGGAAGCCAATACTTTCCTCCCCTGCTACCATTTAGAGTTCATCCAATTTTCATGTTATCCAATGTGTTATGGCAGTGATGCCCAAACTACGGCCCGTGGGCCAAATCCGGCCCGCAACACGCTTCTATCCGGCCCGCCTAAACATTGGAACAAAATGTAAAAAAAAATATATAGAAATTAGAATGTTGAAAAAATATTCTCACTGTTTCCTTGAAGAATTCCATCTTTATGTTTGGTATTCTAATATTTATAGTTAATAATTTTTTTTTTAATTCTAAGAACGCAAGTGTTGTTGTTTTTTTTAATGACGATAAGACTTGACAGCTATTTTTAATTTTTGGAAAATTCCGCTTCTGTCTTGAGCTAGCCGTGTCATTGAAACCTTGTGTGTGAAACACAGAGAATCATTGATGCACCATTTTGGGTCGTTTTCTTTTGATATCAAAGCGATTGGTACCCTATTGTTTAATGTTTGTGATTTAATGAAATGGGAGAGCTTAAGAAACGAAAAGTGAACTCTGAATGTAGAAACTTTCAGGAAAAGTGGACAGATCTTTACTTTTTTGTGGAATAGGATAGTAAGCCAACATGTTTGATTTGTAAAGAAAGTGTGGCTGGTTTTAAAGAACATAACATTAAAAGGCATTATGAAACCAAACACATATGGTGGCATTCTTGGTTTGAGCCGCGTAGACAAGATTGTCAAGTTACGGGGACTAGAGTTTGGGGGATTGACGAGAATATAGAACAAAAACAGACAAGAAAATGAGTGTGCCATAAGGGCCAGCTACAGAGTTGCTCACATCTTAAGTAGAGCAATGAAACTTTTTTCCTATGGCGAATGTGTAAAAAAAGTGCTTGTTAGCAGGGTTGGAAGAAATGTGCCATGAAAAGAAGAATCCAGTAGAAGCTGTCAAGCTGTGTAAAGGTTTTGAATCTGGCCCATGTCATGATAATTTAACACTGTACATTTCATCAAATCACAGAACATTGAATCACAGAACTTTCAAAGATTTTCTGACATTGAGTCCGAACATGAAGACGTTCTATTTCACAGTGAAGTGAGGGGCTGGCCGAGGAAAGGTGTTAAAACGTTTTTTTTTTTGATTTGAGACACGAAATTGAAATTTTTATGACGGAACAAGTGTCACACTTGATAGACCACTCATGGTTCTGGGATTTGGCTATTTTATGCGACATAACATCTAAATGAACTCAACACCAAACTACAAGGGAAAGACTAATTGATTTCACATGTGTATGCACACATAAGCGTTTTTCAAACAAAATTGCAACTCTTAATTCAACAGGCAGAAAGGGTCCATCTTGTCCACTTTCCAACCTATACTCTTCAAAATGATAAGCAGCTAAATATGTCTTTCCCAAAAGAAAGAATGATCCATCTTCTGAGGCTCTTGATGAATAATTTCAGTGAAAGATGTGTAGATTTTCATAATTTCAAAAATGAAATCCGTCTTTTTGAAAATCCATTTGCTGCCAATGTGTCAAGTGCCCGGACAGACCTACAACTAGAACTGATTGACTTACAAAGCCAGACACTCAGCTTGACAAATTTCAAATAAAACTATTAAAAAAAGCTTGTTGTATTTTATTTTATTTTTGGAGATATGGTTCGCGACACGAATGCCGAAAATTAAAATGGTCCGCAGACCAAATAAGGTTGGGCATCACAGTGTTATGGATTTCTAAAAAAGTTTACGTATTAAAATTCAAATTTATGGATGCCTTATTCAACCTTTTTTAAAACGTACAATGTTAAGTTCATATATTACGGATTTTTCACATATGTATATATTAGATATTCACTTAACCTTTCTCAAAATAATTGATATGAAAGTCAACAGACAGTATCAAAGATACATGTTTCAAAATGTCTGACGCGGAAGGAGATGATGTCCAAACCTCAACACCAAGTGCTGCCAAAGACTTCAGTGCTCCTATGGATATATATGAGGCTTAGCAAGAAGTTCTTAAAACAGCTTTAGTGCATGATGGCTTATGTAGAGGTGTTAAAGAAGTCACAAAAGTATTAGTCATTAGACAAACGACAGGCTCATTTGTGTGTGTTAGCTAACAGTGTTGATGAACCATTATATACTAGCTCATTGAAGCTTTATGTGCAGAACATGGAATCAATCTTCTGAAGGTGGATGATGCCAAGAAATTGGGTGAATGGGCTGGCCTCTGCAAATTAGATAAAGAAGGCACATCAAGAAAAGTTAATGCACGTGGGGCTGTAGTTGTTTAGGATTATGGTACAGATTCTCAGGCTCTCGGTCGATATTGTCAAGAATTATTTCAAATCCAAGTAAAAAAAATGTCTGCATTTGAAAAATTAAATATATATATATATATATATATATATAAGTTAGATGAAAAACACTTTGACTTTATAGTTAACACACAATATGCATTAATCTGCATTAATTGAAACCTATACAAATATATCTGCTGGACAATCAAAGTGTTTGAACATATTCTGATTCCGTTGTCTGCAGCATCTTTCCTCGAATAACAATAGAGTTAGTACATTTCAACGGACAAAAACTTAATATGTGACAAGTTTTACTTATTAGAATGGACAAAAAAAAAAACTATATTTTCGATAGACATAAGCGACCCCTGACAAATTTTCAGTCGACCCCCAAAGGGGTCGCGACCCACGGGTTGAGAACCCTTGCAATAAATTGACTCGCAGTTTTGAAAGTCCCGAAGAGTCTTTGACCTAGAGCTGAGTTTTTTTCGAATTCTTGTTTTAATTTTTTTCTCCCTTCCTATGTCTACATTGGTAGCTCACTTCCAGGCTCGGACTTGCCAACTTCTTCTTGTTGCGACAGACAGTCTCGGACTTGCCAACTTCTTCTTGTTGCGACAGACAGTGTCACAGTCCAGTTTTAGAACCTCTGTGACATGAAGTGACACTCAGTCACCTATTGTAATACTCCGTGCTGAGAACACGAGAATAAGTTTTAAGGACTCTAAAATAAGGGGCAATGTTAACAAGTTAGTGAAGAACTCCAGCAGAGAGTGGATGTACGATTTTCTCTGTCTGTAATATGTACCTTAATGAATTTGATCTAATGTTAACTTGAGAGATTTCTTCGGACTCATATTGTGAACATTTCATTGATGTGATTACTTATTCTACATGGCATGAGCAGCCAGTATTTATTGGTTTATATTTTGTGACGGCTGAAGTCGCCAGTATATTTTGTGAATTATATTTTATGTATAATAAAATTATCGTCTGCTACAAGAGCGTTTATTAATGTTTCGGAACGTTTGTGCTTGAAGAGTTCAGTACGCTAGTATACGCACGCACCTGCAAATATAGTGCGTATGAGAGAGTATCTACTTAAGGAACAATACCTACAACACACGGACACATTCACGTCGTCACGCCTACAACCAGAACCAGGCAGCGACAGACAGGCTCTGACTTGCCAACTTCTTCTTGTTACCACAGACAGGCTCGGACTTGCCAACTTCTTCTTGTTGCGACAGACAGGCTCGGACTTGCCAACTTCTTCTTGTTGCCACAGACAAGACATCTGAGAAATGCAAGAACTGTGCTGAATCTTTACATATTTCACAGACATTATTTCCTTTGTCAGTTCTCAAACTCGCTTGAAAAATCTTCCTCCACTAAGCATTCCTTCTTACGTATCTAGATGTCATAGTTCCTGTTTTCTTTCAAAATAAACTTCAAAATTATTATTCTTACCAGTACACCAATCTTAGCTAACCTTAATTGATTTTTCGATATATAGTTGCAAGTGCAAGTTTTTTTTTTTTTAAGGATGTTTTTTTTTAATTTTACTTTTTTTTTGTCAGTCGGAGATCTAGATCTAGTGAAAACCGTATGAAAGATAAAAAAACAACAACCAGTCACACTTGTAATAGTCCTTTATTTACACTGTGACAATGTTTAGGTCTATTTATAGATCTAGTTGTTGTACACGTTCTCATTCACTACAGTCTTGACATTTCAAATTGAGCTCAACTTCTTGACACAAACACACACACATATTTTTATTCAGATATTTCGTGCTCTTGGTACAACACATTTGATCCTCACTGATCTAGGGATAATTCCTTTGTTTTGTTTGTTTGTAAAATGTTTTACATGTTTCTGATGTTCCTTTAGAGTTGAAGATAGTTTACTTCCTAGTCCAAACCTACCGCAGAACGACGGGGGATGGGAGCGAGCAGGGTTTGAACCCTCGACCGTCGATAAATCCGAACGACAGTCCAGCGCGCAAACCGCACTACCAGGCAGCCATTCCTTACATTCACACTGTCAATCATTTAGATATTGAAGAATTAGACCTAGATCTGTGTAGAATTAAATATTACAAAAAACTGGAACGAAGGAAATGTTAATGAGTTCTTTAAGTGGAATGAAATATAATATTGCTCTTTAGATATTTAAATATTAGCTTTAAAAACATTGCGAATAAATTATTTTTTTACAAATTTAACCGCTGCCATCATGGAAATGGCTTAGCTGTTCAATCTACCCGAAAAATAAATACAGTTTAAATTATCGTACTTTTTGTCTACGCAAAAGGGTAAATCAGTGACTATCAGAGAGTTACCAGGGCCAAGAATTCTATATTGTTGATACATTTTTTGTTCATGCACAACATTTCATAAAAAACATGATGATAGAATATTTCTAAAACTAGATCTATATTGAACATTTCAAAGAAATGTGCAGTATGTCAGGGAACACTCTCATCGAATGCTCTATGATATTATAATACATTTCTTAGAACTAAGAACAGCTTTATCTCACAAAGACTTGTGTAAACTCAGTTATTTCTGTTGATGTGTTACTACTTTGGCTTGCAATCTTTTTCATCTTTCTTGGCATCAGATATGATTTCCTCTACATAGCACAATGGAACATCATGAGATGATGGTAAAGAAAGAAAGTATGTGAAGGTCTTTCTTTCAACTGAAGTGTCAGAGACAAAACGTAATGGAAACTATATTTTGGTAAATTAGGACTTCTAGGGTTTAACTATAGTGTCAGTATACAGTAAAGCTTCATTAGTAAAGGTTAAGACTTTTTGTGTTTTTTTTTTTTAATTCTTATCTTGGGTAAAAAAAAATCATTTTCCATCTGTTTTATTTCCACAAACTTAAGCTGAAAACATTTAACTTAAAAACACATTGGAAATATCTGACCTATCATACAAGTGATCTCAGATACAATCAAGGAGTGAGTAAAGGGCAGTTTTTTAGTTGACTACCAAGCAGAGAAGATTGTTTGACTTTGACTATGAAGTTTCTCTACATCTTAAGTCTGCTCTTCCTGGCAGTCTGTTCAGTGCTCGCTGGCAAGTCTGGTAAGTTGACTATCTGTACATTTATGTTTCTTACTTTCACTTGCACCGTCTTATAATAGTACATTAAGTGAAACTATCACATCTCTGGTTATACGATTTAGCAGACGTGGCAGTAGAAATTCTCTAAGCCAGGATGAAAGTGTCTAAATTAAATTTAGATGGACACTTCAGTATGGCTGACAACCAACTTTCTGTTCGACACTAGAAGGTGATTTAAAACAACAACAAGTAGCTTGATACACTAACTGTGACCTTGAAATAGTGTAGTATCAACACCTTCAACTGGGAAAGATTGGTTCAAGTCTTTTGAGTGTAATACTGTGAGTTTAAAATGACTCAAAAGAAAAGAGAACAGCCAAGTAGGAGGTAACGACCACAAAAGAAACCTTTAGTTCAAATCTGAGCTTCACAACTGTCCATTGTTACACCGATTGTGTCATGTGAAAAAAACATGATGTGGGTCGCTAATAGCTACGAAAGATGTTTTGTAGACTGTTTTTTAAGAACAAAACGAAACCATGTCGTAAAATTACAATAGTTCAAGAAAAGTCCAAGGGAGCTAACACATTAATGAACTTTTGACGCTATGCACAATCTGGACATTTCTAGATCTAATTCTATATAGGGAATTAATTGTAAGGGGGCTAAAGGGAAAAGTTGGTCTCAAATAACTGTTGTACTTCATACTAATAATTTCACTTTAGATTTATGAATTTTATGTTTAGTGCATTTCTGTGGCATTTTACGTCTCGAGATACGATCTTTTCCCTTTGCAACTTCTTGTATGACTAAAGAGGTGCATTAACATGTGAAGTATTCTACATGATTTGTTTCTATAATTAAAGTTTCTAAAATAAAATTAATCAATTCGTATTTTAGATCTATAAACATTAAATGATACTCCCGGATCTCCGGCCTACGCTTGATGTTGTATACCTAAAGTGACGTCCAGAATAGCTACAAAGTACTAACCAACGTCAGCGGTGTATTGTTATTTAAGATCCCTATAAAAAAGTTGTCACTGCGGGTCTATTAAACTAGCTTACTCTAGAAATGAATAAGGCTTTCTAAAGAATTAAATGTGCTCTATTGTAGAAAAAATGTGGCAAATTTTTTTGTAGACATAATAGGAAATTCTATGATGAACATTTTCAGAGACTAAGAGTGTGTTAATCTCTACCCTTACATCTCGTGATGCTGTACGGTAAATGTTGTTGTTTTTTTTGTAATAAGTAACAATCCTTATTGTAAATAATTTCAGGTCTCCGGGCGGCAGCTACGTACAAGGAATGTATTGAGTGGTGTGGTGATGACATTCCTTGCAAAATAGGCTGCAGCATTCATTATCCTAATAAATAAATCTACGGTACTTTGACTTTAAGACTATTCTCACAGGTACACAATTTGATGTTAAAACCTTGCTCTAAACCAGGGGTGGGCAACCTTTTTCTACCGAGGGCCGCATTTTAAAAAAATGGGGACGGGGGGGGGGGGCCGCATATGTATATATATGCACTAAAATTTAGAAATGACAAGAGTTAGCAATTTCTTGAACTAATTTTACGAAAGATTTTTTATTATTTAGTTGTGGTCTGCTTAGATCACAAAATTTCACCACAAATGTGTAGTAGTACTTAATATAAAGCATATAACTGTTTATTCTCGTGCATAATTTTCCAGAATCTTGGAACTAGCTAGCTAGTTGTTGTTTTTCTTGTGACTGCTGTCAATTACAGTCAATCATCATCGATCTGTTCTAACACTTGATTATTTTCAAACAAAAAAAGTTTGTTCACAGATGAATGTGGTTCCAAATAATGTGAAAGTTTAACAGCAAAGATTTTATTAAACTCCCGCGAAAGAACTGGCTGGAACTTCTTTTTCAGATCATAATTTGCTTGGAGGTATTTCCTCTAGAGCTGAATAGGCTTCTGCACTAGATGGTAAGCTGAGGGTATTGAAAACTGGTTCCAAGTTCTTGAAGTGTCAAAATTTGCTTTCAGATTCCACAATCAAAGAATCCAAATAAGTCTTGTACTTTTCAACCATTTCACTAGAAATAGTTTCACCTTTCACCAATTAAAATGAGAAAACCTGATTACACTTGCTGGCCTCAAGAAATGGAATAGCTTTGTTTGAAAAGATTTAAGACGCAAATACATTTCATGTACAAACAACATGTTGCAATTCCTCCGATGATAAACATGAAGTCTGCCTTCAACTCTTCATTAAAATATTAGTAATAAAGTCACTGTCAATGTCCTTTTAGAAACCTAACAATTTCTTCATTGAGACTCCATATTCTTCAAATGCTAGGCCAGTGAATAATACTGTGTTACCGAACATAGGAATGTTTTGTTTCCAAATCTTCAAGTACTTTTCGGAACTGCCAGTCAGGGCCGGCCTTAGATAATTGAAGGCCCTAGGCGAAGTGAATTTGGTGGCCCCCAAATAAAATAGAAAAATGTAAATTAACTGCGAAAAAACTAAAAGTATGCAATTTATTAAGAACCTACTGTACTTCAACAATAACATTTAGGATAAGTTTCGCTATTTCTTCTCTAAATTTGATAGAATAGAAAGTCTCGTACGAGACCGGCAGCTGCATAGTTTACCCACGAGCACGCTACTCTGCCTCATCGTGGCGCTCGTGTGGAAACGAACATATTCTGAGTGCAACAAAGTAGTTTAGTAAAGAAGTGTCTCTTTTACTAGTGAACAGACAATCTAAAATTTCTACCGGGGTTTTGGAGTTATTTTGTAGAGTATCCTTAATGATTCCATTCCATCTGCTAATTCTCGCCCACATATATCTGCTGACGGGTCTGTTGATGACGTCAATGCTTGATCGAGGCTCGCTGTAAAGTTGCGCATGTCATCACGCTGAAGACTCTTGAAGCTTACAAGTAACACAAATAGATTGTAGTTTGATTTTAGCTGGTCAAATCTCGGCTGTAAGGATCGAATTGCAGTGTCTACAATTGTGTTGAAGCATTTTTTCCTGTAGTCATCTCACTCATTTCCAGGTGTGAAGTTTTCCACAGATTTATAATGCTGCCTTTTCCTTTGACTTTTGGCTGGAAAGATTGCAACTACTTCCATGTTTTCAGCCAATTCCTTTGCTGTCACAAGAATCTGACCAAACTCATCAACTCTCAGATTCCTGAGCTAAGTCATCAAGTTGTACGAGTCCATTGCAATGCTCAGACCTACTGTTTCACCTTGCAGTTTATTTCTCAATAAGTAGACTTGTAAGAGCATGTCATACCATAACACAAGTAACACTAAGACTTTCTACTGTTTAAATGTTTCGTAGTGTTTCTGATTCACTTTTAATTATCGCATCATTAGTCTCTTCAGCTAATTCTTCGAGTGCATTACAGATCTATATTCTTATGCCAGTGACTATTACAGTAAATAAAGAATTGGAACTTCCAGCTTTGTTTGAAATTTGCCTTATTTTTAGATTTTTATTAAATGAAAGCTGACAATGCCGTTTTTTTATTGCGCATAGAATAGGCGTTTTTCATATTGAATGACAACCCAATTTGTTTATTTTTCACGATATTTTTATGAATTTCAGAGGATTTAAATAATTTCAGGAGATTTTCAGGACTTTTTGGTATATTTTGCAATCTCAGGAGATTCAGTTTAATTTAATAATTTACAACTAGAATTAGCGCGGGGCCTATGAAAGTGCGGAGGCCCACTGCGGCCACATAAGCTGCAACGGCCTAAGGTCGGTCTTAGATAGAAAGATAGAAAGTTATGGCGTTATGCACGTCATTTAAAAGATAAAAAAAAACAACAACAATTAAACTGAATGAGAAAGATTTGGAGAGAGAGAGAGAGAGAGAGAGAGAGAGAGAGAGTGAGAGAGAGAGAGAGAGAGAGAGAGAAGATGTTTAATGAGAAATAGATATAATACCCTAAATTTGAAATTTAAAAAAATTAAATAAATATAAAAAGAAAGGTCCGAAAAATGTTACATAGTTAAGAAGCACTAAACATAACTGAATGTTTTCAAATTGTATTTTTGTTTCAGCTGATGCCCTGGAATAAATTGTCTCGTCCTTCTGGAGAAACTTACTGACTGTACACAAAATGCAAATATATATATAAGCAAATAAAAAATTATAAAATACTTTGTTACTTTGAAGAGTCTTTACTTTTTATATATGTGCAGAAACATATTTAGTAAATCGTCGTAGCAGGTAATTACGTTGCTTTACAGTGCATGACAGTCATTGCTATACTTGCAGTCTCCTTTTCTGAACAAACTTTGACTTGAACTATAAAAAGTCATTTTGTTTCCAACCCTTGGCTTGAAACGTCTCACTTTAAAACTTCAAAGCATATTTTCTTAACTGCTTCATGATCTCGTTTCGAAGTCTGTGGATTGCTTTATAAATACGGAGGAGGCCTATGCACATGGTCTTGTAAGAATAAAATAGAGCCATGATTTTGTCTGAACCAATTTTTGTTTAAATGAAATTCTCTTTTATGACAAGAAATGTGAGACATTACTCTAATGTACTCATTGGAAACTAATGCATGCAAAATCTTTGATAAAAACTAATTTCTACTTAAGTATGTCAAAGTTGTAGACGTCCTCTCTTATCAATGTCTGTTGAATATCTAAATACGCAGGTAATCTGGAAACCACATCTAAAGGCAAGGAAGAACTTCAAATTATAGAAATAATCTCATTTAGCTACAGCTATATTTGATTTTTTTTTTACTGTCAATTTTTAAATTAACTTACTTTTGAAAGAACAGATTGCGTGTTTTTAAACATAAGTTAATTCATTTCATTTAATTTAAAGATTTCGTTGAATTCAAAAGTACCAATAACATGTCAATGTAAAGAAAGTTTTTAAATCACACATATTCAACTCTTCTTTCAAAGAAAGATAAGAATTCTTTGTGAGCGTATTTTATTGCTGTACAGGCTAAAAAGTGAGCTTAATTTATTTGGTAAACCATTTCCATACAATATCTCAGGAACTGACCGCTATATTGCAGTGGTATCATGAATTGATAATAAGTCTACAGTATCCTGTGCATGTTGTGCAATCACTGCAAGAGAAATGAAACATTTAAAAATATATATCAGACAATTGAAACTGCAAACCTAGACTTTAACAGCACAGCGCCAGCGCTCATCAAATGCTTTAAAGAAAGTAGTTTCTTTTAAGGTAAAAAAGTATTTGTTTCAGATGATGCAAAACTCAATAGTTTTTATAGTTAGCAGTCAACATGGAACATATTTAACTTTGTGATACTAAAAATAAAAAAAAAATGTCTTTCTTTTA
Organism: Biomphalaria glabrata; assembly: GCF_947242115.1. Taxonomy (NCBI): domain Eukaryota; kingdom Metazoa; phylum Mollusca; class Gastropoda; family Planorbidae; genus Biomphalaria; species Biomphalaria glabrata. Next base: position 17,643,168 of record NC_074718.1, on the reverse strand, counting down.
TAACATAGTGTGACATGACATTATCTCCCTTACATTTATGTATTATTTTAGAATTGGTGTATATTTATGAAAAATTCGGTTGCATAATTAATGTTATAAACAAAAGGGTTTGCTTTTAGAAAACCAAAAGTAGCCATCGCACCTAAATTTTCAAGCCGCATCGCGTGGTGAAATAATATTTTTCATTTCTCCTCTAGTTTTCGAGATCTGAGTGTGACAGACGGAAAGACGGACATTTTTCACAAACCTAATAGCTGCTTTTCTCCTTACGGAGGCCGCTTATAAAATTAACCTTCAAATTAGTGTTTCAAAAAAACATTTTTTACATAAATTTGTTCGCTATAGCAGCGAAAATTTGACTTTAGCCGCGTTGACGTAGCCTACATTTCAATAGCTCCATTCATGTGTCGCACAAATATAACAAGCGCAGTGTAAACATACTAAAATTTGAAAGGCAAGATGAGACCCTATATAGGGGATATTAAATATACTAACATACAATAGTTAATAGGCTTATCAAGCCCTTGAATTCACTTTTATAATATCTAGATCAACATCTATCTAGACACACACACACACCGAATAGTAAAAAATGATATTCAGCCGGAGCCGGAACATGTCTTGTGTTGCTAAACGTTTTACGAAACTGTCAAATAACATGTGACTTATATTGGTTGGTATTTTATCTTTTTATATACCTTTTTGTTTTAAACTCTGTTACTGATTGATTTATTAAAGCTGAACAGTATTTATAAACAGAAATTAATCTGTGTAGCATGAGCGTGTGTGTATGTACGAGGCCACCAACCACAAAGGCTGTTTGTGGAAGGGTGAATGTAAAATATTTTAGTATATATTTAACTAGTTACTATTGTAAATCTCTCAAAAGTAAAAAAAAAACACATTTATTGTAGGACATATATATATATATATATATATATATATATATATATATATATATATATATATATATATATATATATATATATATATATATATATATATATATATATATATATGTATAGTCTAATATAAAATTATTTTATTTTTACAAAAATTTAGGTCGATTATCTATTTTATAATAGCTTCATTCATACTATTTTTGCATTCACGTTCGCTTTACTTATAGAATTATTATTTTGTTTAATTGTGTCTGATACACCATATCATTAACTATACAATTGATATAGAAATTAAGACCCGCAAGCCGCGGGTAATATATGGCAAGTCGAAAGTGGCGTAGCTAGGATGGACGAGGATGGTGGAGAATTTGAAAATGCCTCCGGCCCCCACTTGAGGGGGCCCCGAAATGAGTATTTTTTACATTCAAAATAAAATATTATGCAAAATGCAGGGACCCCAAAAGAGGTTGAGCTTCCAGGCCCCCAAACGCTGGAAAATTCCTAGCTACGCCCCTGCAAGTCGGATTTTAAAGAACAAACATACGTTTCACAACGTGTGGCTGGAGCACACAGCATGGCGAGGCATGGACTTATACAATCGTTTGTACACATCTGACGTTTTAGGAAGGTCTCGTAGGGCTTCCCTATAATAATGAACAAATCAAATACACTTCTTGTTAAGCACATACAACCAAAACACTGACCATATAGGACATACAACTGGCTATATAGGACATACAATCAAAACACTGACCATATATGACATACAACTGGCTATATAGCACATACAACCAAAACACTGACCATACAGGACATACAACTGGCTACATAGCACATACAACCAAAACACTGACCATGTAGGACATACAACTGGCTATATAGCACATACAACCAAAAAGCTGACCATATAGGACATTGTCACAGCCTGGTTCTTGTTGTAGGCGTGATGACGCGAATGTCTCTGTGTGTTGTAGATACCTCTTCTGGTACTACCATAATGTACTTCTTGACTAAATATTTTCTTACCCGCACTAGATTTGCAAGTGCGTAAGAACACTAATATACTAAACTCTCTAACGACAACATTTAGAATTATTAATAAACACTCTGGTAGCAGACATGAATTTTATTGACACAATAATATAAATCGCAAAAGATATTGGCGACTTCAGCCATCACAAATCACATGTCCAGAGAAATATATTCTGAATACAAATCAATCATAATAACCTGAGTACATGTACATTACTCCACTGTAAAAGATATCCATAGCACTCCTCTCTACGGGATTCTGAAATTAACTGAGGTGTCCACCTCGTGGTCAGTCCCCGACCAGGAAAAATCTCGTGCTAACCGCACGGAATGGTTCAGTGACTACTATTCACCAAATATTACAGGGGTTCTAAAACTGGTATGTGACAGACATACAACTAGCTATATAGCACATACAACCAAATCAAAGAACATATAGGACATAAACCTAAACACTGGCCACATAAGTCATACAATCAAAAGAATTTATATATATAATACAACGAAAACACTGGCTATATAGGACATATAAACAAAACACCGGCCATATAGAACATACAACCAACGCACTGGTCATATAGCCTATAGGACAGGACATACAACCAAAACACTTTTCATATAAGACAGACTACTAAAAACACTGGCCATATAAGACACATAGCCAAAACGCTTTCATGTAGGACATACATCCGAAACACTGGTCATATAGGACATACAACTTAGACACTAGCCATATAGGGCACACAACCAAAACAATGAAAAAATAGGACGTACAACCAATACACTTTTCATATTGGACATACAACCAATATACTGGCACTGTAGGACATACACCCAATATACTGGCCATGTAGGACTTACAACCAATATACTGGCACTGTAGGACATACAACCAATATACTGGTCATGTAGGACATACAACCAATATAGTGGCACTGTAGGACATACAACCAATGTACTGGCACTGTAGGACATACAACCAATATACTGGCATTGTAGGACATACAACCAATATACTGGCCATATAGGAATTACAACCAATATACTGGTATTGTAGGACTTACAACCAATATACTGGCATTGTAGGACATACAACCAATATACTGGCCATGTAAGACTTACAACCAATATACTGGTCATGTAGGACATACAACCAATATACTGGCCATGTAGGACATACAACCAATATACTGGTCATATAGGACATACAACCAATATACTGGTCATGTAGGACTTACAACCAATATACTGGCCATGTAGGATATACAACCAATATACTGGCACTGTAGAACATACAACCAAAATACTGGCACTGTAGAACATACAACCAAAATACTGGCACTGTAGAACATACAACCAAAATACTGGCACTGTAGGACATACAAACAAAATGGAAAGAATGTCCGTAAAAAAAATGTGTTCAGAATTTGTTCACAATATTGAGTTCACTAAAAAGGAGATTTTTTCATCTATGACTTATGTCTAGATTGCTGTCGTGTTGATCTACCTGGTGAGCCTTAAAGTGCTGATAAGATTTATACTGTTAAGACGTGGGGTTGAACTAAAGAAAACAAGTCACCGATTCCCCGAGCACAGGTATCTCTCTGATTGTAGAAGCACAATCCAACTATGATCAATCAATATCCCCGATAAAAAGAAATAATGTCACAATCTCCAAATCAAATTGACATATCCCGATTCACTAACACAAATTAAAGAAAACAATCCTCACTCAATAAATCCAAAATCATCACTCAAGTTTCTTAACACATTTACACACTAGTTCAGCATAAACAAAAATCACCCTACTTTGCACGTGGAAACAAAATGGTTAGTCATGGAGGAATAGGATTACTTTAAAAGATATGAGCTAATTTGTATACACTACTGAACACTTTAATATCCCAGTAACTGGAGCCAGCTAAAAACGATTCTTCAGGACGTGACAGCTAAGGTCATGGAATAATGCAACAAACCCAACAGAGACTGTTATGATGAGAACAATGTGGAGATTCAAGAGCTGTTAAAGAAAAAACACAACTGCTATCGTTATGTTCTTACAGAGTATAGGGTGTAGCCAGCCTCCTTTCAGTTAGCGACCCCTGGCTCGCCAAGCGTACCTCACTGAGGGCAGCTATGTCGACATCTAGCCGAGCCAACTTTAATGCCACCAGTGCAGACTTCCGTTGAGGGCATTCACTTTAGTTGCTGTCCTGTAGGTGCGGACATTCCAGCAGGTGACTTTGAGAGGTATCCTTTTATCGACTCGTTTGGGACAAGTCATTTGTGGGCTAAGTACTGCATTGCCTCCAGCCTGCGCAGAGTATTTTGAAAGTGATAATTGGCTCGCGCAGACCAATACCACTCTTTAAAAAAAATTCAGTCCACAGTACCACAGATGTCTGAGACGTCTGTGAACCACAGATAGCTGTAGGTGTTATATCGAAGTTTCTGTCTCCTAGACTGGCTGCCGACCAAAGCTATAGAGCTCAGTCTGCCCAATGGACGAATAGTTGACTTGGTTCTACATCTTGAAGATAGTTTTCATCTAGATCTAGTCCTAGAACTTGTAAATACTAGTAAATCTAGTAATGATAGATGATAAAAGTCTAGCCCTAGCTAGAATCACCTACTAGCCTTTTTTAGACTAAGTACTTTATTAGACCTAGACTTGACTAGATAGATCTATATAGTCTCTAGATCAAGATGCGATCTACGCGTTTTCCTTCTCTCTGACGATTGTTTGAATACGTCATAAGTAAAATTACAATTAAAATACATTTAGAAAACTCCTGCTTTGTTAAGTTAACGTTTATATTGCCAACATGTATAATGTATATTGTATAGGACGATACTCTATCAAGGGAAAAAAATTGTAATTGATTGACGTCGTGGTATAAGGTGAATTAGTTCTATTTATAGGTCGTCCTCTGAGTCTTAGTGAACATAATCATGAAAAATAGGATGAGAGTACAGAAATTATACATAACTATACAATACTCCATATTCATAAGCACTCCACTAGCAGAGTGGTTACTGTGTAGGCTTCAAAAGCCTGAGAAGGCTTCAGCCATGAGTTCTCATTCCGCTATTTTATTTTGTAAATGCTTTTTTGTATTGTTAGTTTATATTACTCTATATCTATTACACATTTAACTACATGACTGATCCAAACTAATTCATACGAATAATATAATCTTTGTTTTTTTTTTTAAAAGTAATTTTAACAATTTTTCTTGTTTTTCAATTACCTTTGTACATCCCAATATTCATGTTTATAGCAATGCTCAAATTTTGTGACTACTTGGTGGGAAGGGGGACGTATCTGGGAGAAGATTTTGTTTTCGTGCTGCCTTTAGGATAGCTGAAGTCGGGATTCCAATACGCGTTCCCAAGGAAAAGGTGCTTATTATAGAAAAGTGCCTCCCCTAAAGTTTTTCATGTAAAAAATTTTTTGAATTTTTAAGAAACATCTGCTTTGCTTATTTACATTTTAAAATTTTGCTTTCAGAAAACAAAAACAAAAGCCGTTGCACCAGACGTTGCGCAATCTAAAATATCAAGAAATTGGATTTTCTATATTTTTTTTTCTGTGATGTAAAACGGGAGGGATATTCGCTAAAAATTCAAAAAACATTCGATGAAAAAACAATATTTTAAAGAATTGGCACATTGATTTCTATTTGTTCATTTGTATTTCATTACCTTGTTCTGATCAAATTTCAAAACTTGTTTTCGTTTGTTTATCAGAAAATGTTAGATTTGGTATGGAATTATAGGAGAATACATGTTCTTTTTACATAACATAAAAGTTTATAAATTCAAAAATCAATTTGGTTTAATGAAGTCAAATGAACATTAGCATTGTCAATTAGGAGTGAAATAGTTAAAGCATGTTATATTTCTTTACTTTCTTCTAAGCTAGACATTAAAGGATGTCTAGAGGTCGTCATTTTGTGCAGTTATTTGATGGCCAATGATGACATCCCCTTACATTAGAATGCATCGTCATATTGTGTGGTGCCTAGTTTGGAAACATTGACCTAGTTGTTTGACTTGGATCACAGAAACTGCGAGGTTTACTACTCTTCACCTTAGTTGTTTAAACAGATGAGATTAAAGTAAGTTCAGTATCGACAAAGTCAGTGAAAATTATTAAGATGATTCAGCTTAAAAATTAAAGATTAGGTTGTTTTTTTTTTTTGTTTATGTTAAAAATCTAAGATCTTAGGACAACAGAAGTTTGAGAGACATCAAAACGTATGAATTTATACAGAGCTAAGGAATGGCCAATGTATTATGTATTGTATAATTAGTTTTTTTATGTAGTGTATTACTAACATTTTCATGTAGTGTATTTCTAAGTCTCTATGTTTGGAAAAAAAAAAGAAAACAAAACATTTCAGACATTTTGAAGACGATAAAATAAATTATGAGCAACAAATATATGACCAAAATATAACAAATACAAATGTGTTTCATATGTTTGTAATGTTTTTTTCTAAATTGAAGATTATCCTACCCCAACCCTCCCACAAGAAGGCAGGGGAAGGCGCAGGGCAGGTTTTGAACCCGAGACAATCGAGACGACGGTCCAGAGCGCATATCACATGACCAGGCAGTGATCTAAGTGTTATTGATTAAATACTAGGATACATGTAAACGTGCTAGATTACTCAATGTTTTTGTTTGGTGTCAAGTTTACCTTGTGTGAAGACTACGCAAACAGCCAAGAAGACAATAACAAAACACAGAGTGTAGACTTTCATTGCGGTGATTGGTACATGTGGAACAACTAGCTGAATGTCTACTGAACTAAATCACTCATAAGAATATGGGTCATGGTTTAGACATGATTTTTTAAAGATATAATCTGCTCTATTCTTGAATAGGACCAGAAACATACAAGATAATGAACAGCTAATGAGTGTTAGTGACATGCGTCTAGTTTCAATGTCAAAATGAGAAAGACACACAAAATATATATTGACAGTTCTATAGAAAGTTACACGCGTTATAGTCCTTAGACGATTTTATGAAAATAATGAAATTGTTTAATACCCAACTTATATTTTTATGACTAAAATGTATTTTATAATGATTATAATCTTATCCTATTATAAAAGACTTGTATTTGTGTAATGCCTAGCGTTATAAAACCATTTAGGACTCTGGAGAGAGCGAATAGAAACAAAGTCCCCATAATATTAAGTGAAGCAAACTTGATATCCGTTTTATTTCTTTTTTAATTGTCAAGATCGAGTAAAGACATACCCTTCATTCAACATGCATTCATCATTTTATCACTTTTTCAGAACATTCTATTCTACCAGTTCCATTGTGTAGCTGAAGAAACAATCTAAAGTTGACATTTTCCCCATTGAGCCATGTCTTACAACAAGACTAAAGCAGCTCAGCTTTCGTCTCTTATAAATGGAGAAGTTTATATAAAGTCTTTTTTTCTGTTAATATAACACTGTGAAATTGTTGAACAGTATCTAAAACTATAGAACTGGTGCTCACATAAGATTTTTGAGAATTCACAGATTGGGGCCTTTTAGTTAAAAAATATATTAATTGTATTAAGAATGACTAATTAAGATTAGACACAATTGGTTTGAACAAATGATGTATAATTAGACCTTCAGTCCTCGTCTGGTTACAAAGTAGACATTTATTATTGTAGCAATAGGTCGTAGTGTTCACTCACATTTCTTCAATAACCCGATAGGGTAGTATGCTTTAAATGCTAAAGGTAGCCTCTAAACAGAGGTAGCACGTATGTAGTGATAGTTAGCATAGCAGGAATGAAGATTGTAGGTAGCATTACAACAGAGTTGTATATCAAACGTTATAAAAAAATAATGTTATTGTGAATTCAATACAAAAATAAGAACAATAAAACCAACGAAACAAAAAAACAAAATAAAGATCCAAAGTTTTAATTTACTTAAGTTTAATGGTCTTAAACGTTCACCCTTTCAACCTCGTGTATTTAGTTCAGTGCAGAGCAGGTCTGGAGAGGTCAGTGCGATCGAGTACATAGTTAGCTACAATAGGCACGACAGTAACATCCCCTGAAATAAAACACATTCTCTGTTATTGTTTTGTATGCATAAAGTTAGTAAAGCATTTTTTTACTAGCAGAAGAAAGGCGTACCTCCTAAAATTTCAGTCTAATCCGTTTGGTGGTTCTAGAGATGTCGTGATAGATCAGTGAGGAATTGAATTAATGGTTAATGATCTAGCATTTATATTTAGATAGATTTACATTTTAGCTTATTATATCTATTTTTCAGAATATCAAAACAATGTTTCAAAATATTTGTTATACTTGTTATTATATTTTAATAAAAAATATACATAGATGTGGGTTAAAACACCCAGTTCTACTAGTACTACATTTAGTGGTCTAATCACGGATCACAATCGTGTCGACGTCTCACCTGATACACTTGTCACGGCAATGTAGCAGTCTGCACGGGTTTGGGAAACAATGCACGTGCCCTGACTTACATCTGTGCTGTGGCCTAAACGTTTGACCTGTGGAAATCAACGTGTCATTAAACAGTTAATGACTCTGGTGACATCTGTCACACGCTAAATACTGACAAGTCTAATTAAACAACACTATTATAAATGTGTGCAAGTGAATCAACCTCTCGCACATTGTTTATATACAGTGGCGTCACTCGGGTCGGTGTCACATGGTGCGGTTAGCTCAGGATGTCAACCTCCCCCCCCCCCCCCAGCTATCAACTTTATCCACATTTGCCAACAGGAATTTATTTTTTGAACCAAATACATTAAACTGATTACTTATTTTCATTAATTTGTGCACAAATGTCAAGTTAGTCCATTCTATTTGAAAATCCCATTGTTTATGACATTTTTCAATAGTTTTGTTTATTTTACAATGTATATTTATTAAAATCACTTAAACATGTTTTTTTATTTTGTTAGACTTTTAGACGGAAACGGTATAACATTTTGCCGTGTTATTCAAACTTCTAATAATGTAAGTTTGCCGCTACCTTAGACATCGTTTGGTCTCGGAAGCATTTAAAGATACCCATCGAGGTCAGGGGCGAACCGGGAACCAAGTATTTTCCATCATTTCTTAGCTTTAGAAATTCATTTTCCTAAAGTCTATTAAGTACCATTTCTATTAGAAAGAAGGTCAAATAAAATTCAATCAAGAAGAGGTGAAGAGTGAGAGACATTCGAGGCAGTGTTTCTCAAACTTTTACCGTTGGCGCCCCCGCCCACTAAACTTTTTTTTGTTTTGAAATAGTGCTATGTACATAAATTTTAGACTTTTGTATAACAGAAAACGTTATTTCTGGAGATAGTATTAGAGAGGCATCATGTTCCCTATCCATCCAGCAAGTAGGTCTGTTGAGGTACCTTTTGCTTTTCAAGCATTTTCCTTCAACATATTGTACGTCCCGAAGTAAGCAGAGCCCATGTCAACGTGACATTATAACGGAGGGGGACGTTTCGATAAAGAAATATTTTCTCTGAGAGAAGAAGCAGGAGGCCTATTTGCAAATGACCAAACCCACCCATGCCACGTATGCGGCCGGCTTTTTAAAGCAAGGATTGGACTTTACAGTTACCTTCGAGTCCATAGGAAATGAGAAATGTGCTCATCTTCGACCACGAATATACATTCTCCAATACACTATTTATACTAGTTTTTTTTAAGTTGCTAAAATTAAGTCTATTAATGAAGAAGGCAGCATTGGCCAATACTATTTTACGAGGGATGTTCAAAATGTCTTAAGATCATCTTCATGTTCAGTAAGAGGCCTTGCCGCGAACTTTTTAGCTTTTGTCACACGAAGGTCGTCAACATAACGATGTTAAACACTTGAGAGAATTTCGACCATTCTGACCAGAGAATTTCGACCATTCTGACTAGAGAATTTTGACCATTCTGACTAGAGAATCATGTAAGTATAGAAGTTTTGAAACGCCTTCTTCAAAAAAAATGTAATCGATATTTTTACAGACGCCTCACACACAAAAACGATAAACGTTTTAAAAGATCCTTTTTAGTAAAAGATACGAGGTCTTTACCTTACACTATTTTAACTTTTTAAACATTAATAATGTCATTTCACTGGATTAATATTCAACATTTGATGGATAATTACAAAGAACAGACAACATTTTAATAAACCTTTGTAAAATATTTGAATTGCTTCACTCTCTCCCCATTGGTTAGTGCGTCGTGCCCCCAAAAGAGAACGTCGGCCCCCTTCCCAAGGGGTGCCCCCCACCACAACATAATAAAAACTGCAGTAGTTCTTGTGAGTTTGTAATGGGCTTGTTGTCCTAAGATAATACTCATCCGTAGAAAGGCGTCTTGTAGCGTGCCGTTCTGTTCACGCAAAAAAACGTCAATATTACGATGGTACGTTAGTCGAGAGATATTGGTTTGTATTGCAGTAAAAACGGGGTAGACTCTAGAATCACGTTGATGTATATGTTTTCTTTAAAAGAACTTTTTGAATCGACGTAGAAAAGTTCTACTTGGACGATAAAACGACGTCACTTAATTAATGATTTATTTGTCTTAAAATTGAGTAATAAAGTCTCTTTCGCCTAATTAATACTAAAATATAAAATAAATACAATGCAAATACAAATAACAACTGCATCCCCCTTGTTATCACGTAACCTTTTTTGGCCTTTTTTACCAAATAAATAAAATAAATTATAGTTTTTATATAGCGCTACTTTCATGCTTATAGCATGCTCAGAGCGCTCATGCTCAGAGCCCAATCTCATTTGTGGACCAGTGGGGGGGGGGGGAGGGGGTGTCTAGAATGTTTTCCGTGCTGCCTTTAGGCGCAAGTCTGCCCGAGTCGGGTGTCGAACCTCGAGCCCCTTTCATAGGTAGCCAAGCCAAGTTCAAGCGTACTTAGCCTCTCGACCACTCTTCCCCTAAATAAAATATATGCAAGGTCTTAAATAAAATATATAGATCTAGATAACTACAGTAAATATGCCTAGATATATTTTGGTATATATCTTGAGATTTATTTATTTTTGAATTTACTAGTTTTTGCCGACAATATACTTTTCCGTTTGGGATTTTATTTTCTAGTTTTTGCCAGTATTCAATTTTTTTTTAATTCGAAGGTCACTCCTCCTGCACCCTCCTAGCGACGCCACTGTTTATATTACTGAACATTTGACTTTAAAATGTGGTTAAAACCTGTTTGAATATTGAAGGTGTACATTGTTAGAGGTTCCTTGTCCTCAAGGAAGAGGGCAGAGGATGGTAGCGGGCAAGATTCAAGTCCTGGATAAGGGTCTGAGTCGTATGCAACACCAGAGTAATCCAATGTTTTGATTAAATAATTTTTATTAATTAACTAATATAAGCTTTTAATAATCATGCACAATACTTTGCAATCATTAGAAGAAACCTTTTAATTGCCATAAGTCAACTTATTGGATTTTTTACAAGCATATGTATGGGTCATGTATAAAATAAAGAAGCAGTCTTCACAATGAAAATAAACTGTCCAGACTATCTAGTGGCGACCTGTACTGTGTGATATAAAGCTGATATTACATGCTATGTAAAAGTAATAGGCCAGCGTTCAGTAAATGTATTAGTTTTGATCTTACAGTCACCACTCTTGTTCGATCGTTTTCATTATGATTTCATGAAGACCATTACGTATAGACATTACCCAGTGGTACATTAGGAGCAAAGCGTAAAGCTTCCCATCGATAGGAACTAGTCATTTACTTTTAAAATCAAATTACGCTTAAAATAGTTTCAAGTTGAAAGTTCAATGCACAATGAGACCTGACTGCGCTGTGTATGAGTCAACAAGTACCACTCATACTTCCTCGATGTTAAAAGAGTGTTTTGACCAGACCTCACTTTTCATGTTTTTAACAAGGAAAAACGCGCTATACAAATGCAATAATAAATATAACAATTAGCATTTAATGAAAGAAAAATTTGAACTATTATTTGAGATGATTTGAAAGTGTAAGACTACTGAGCGTAAGAACAATACGACGATTTAAAATCAAAAACAGCTGAGACATGAGATATAAATAGTTACATACCTGGCTTTAGTAACAAGAGAGACATGAACAGAAGTACAAATAGGCAAGTCTTCATGGTTTGTCTACAATAACGTCCAGTAAGACTAGTCCAGAAAATACGTCAATCAGGAAGTAAGAAGTAAACTAACAAGGGTCACGTGAACACTGACTTTCTAGCCGGAACTGACCTTTATGGAAGTAAGCAAGTGGCCAGAGGCTACTAATTTTGAAAATTATTCTAAAACAGAAATGTAATAAGAGTTTTGTTTACATTTTGACGAGTTTTCTTAAAATGTACACTAGAAAGCCAAGGTAAACAATCAAAATGTAAACAATCAAAATGTAAACAATCAAAATGTAAACAATCAAAATGTAAACAATCAAAATGTAAACAATCAAAATGTAAACAATCAAAGCAAACTTCACACTTAGATTTAGGCTCATGAAACTTCATTTTATATATTTCAATATTTACATTTTTTTTATTAATTGAACAATCTGATGAAACAAAGAAAACATAGGTGTAGCACTACATTATCAACAAACAGAAAACAATCAACAATAACTCAAACACGACCAATACCGCCACCACTCGCAACAACAGCTACAACAGCAACAATAACACCATCCTCAGCTCCACAAAAACAACAACAACGCAACACCATCACCAGCAGCGTCAATGACTTTCCCCCTGACGCCCACAGCAACACCACCAGAATGACCAATATTATTTAAAGTCACCCAAACATAAAGGCCTCTCTGAACAAAGAAACACCCCAGAGCGCTTCTAACGTGAACGTCACTAGTACCAGTCACCCAAACAAAACGTCATGTCTGAACAAAGAAGCAAGACTAAGATAATGGCATATTTCTTTATTTATATTTCATTCCCAAATCTCTCTGCTGGCTCGGAACTTGAATTCGATGGTTAGGTCAGTTTTCTTGAAATGTCAAGGACATACGTAGGTACAGTTGCAAGTGCTGAGGAGAATAAAATATTTTAGAAGATAAAACTATATTATATAAAACTATATTATATAAAACTATATTATATAAAACTATATTATATAAAACTATATTATTAATATGCCATTTATAGCATCATATCATTGTTTTTTTCATTTCGCCATTGTTTTTCCTTGTTATATTCAAACCAAGTCCACCGAGATATAACACATATATTTAAATGCATTGTAAAATAGTTGACATTTTTGTTTTCCAGAATGGTCGCTGGTTATTTAAAATTATTTGCTTTTGTGATTTTCAATTTTTTTTTTTTTTATGAAAGTGTTCTTTAAATTTGATCTATGTGCCTTTACTTTTAGTCTAATTTGTTTGAAACCTATTGTCTGCTATGTCTCTCACGTCCCAACTATAGTTCGTTCTTTTCTGAAATACACTTCTCTTACATCGAGTCATTGGACAGAAGCTTTTGTTCAAAGTCTGATCGTCAGTCTTTTCTTTAGAAACTGCAAGCGAGATAATTCAATTTAATGTCTGTCTTGGCTTGTGTATGAGTTAGTTTTCTTGGCTGATGCTCCATGATGTGTGTACATTTGTCTCACCTCAAGAGCTAAACGACTACCTTTGAGTGGGGAAAGCTTTTGTGCGTATGTGTGTGTGTGTCGAAACCCTTAATCTTAAGCTAAGAAATAGCCTTAGCGCATTAATTTCTAATATTTTCAAACATTTAAAACAATAGTGCACATCAAATATGGACAGACTAAGGGATAGTAAAGGTAAAGATAATATTTATATATTTGTGAAGTTTTCCTTTCACACCAAACAGAATATAGCTAAGATAATGTAAAAGGCATCTGATTTTATGGCAAACGGATAACGAGGGTGTCATGTAGTCAGCACAGCAACCAACCGCCTTTACTTTCCCCCAACTAATTTCAAGTACTCGTTAGAGCTAAGTATGCCGAAATTAAAAGTCCAAATCTTCACCCGGGAACCCGGGACACTCCGGTTCGGAAGCCAAGCGCTTTAATAACTCAGCCACCGAACATGTACACAAAAAAGACTGCAATATATTTAGATGTAGATCCGTACATTAATTATTGCCGCGTGGTTATCCTCTTTTTTTTATTTCCTACTCATAGTACTTGTACGGGGCGAGAGTGCCTTGTATGTTTGTTTTGAATTGTTTTGCTACGTCACAAAGTCCGGTGACATCTATTGGTCATTCTTTGTCATGAGGCAGTTCACCCTCTGACTTTGGTTGGAACGGACGGTGTGTTGGTCCGTAAAAGGTTATTATATCTATAGTCTGTACTAGTTTCTCGGACTTATTATTCAGTAGGATTGTTGGACCCCTGTTTAGGGTGAGTTATTCGTTTGTGATATCTCTTATTGTATGTTGTATGAGGTTGTCACTATTTCTAGTTTTAGAGTAGAAGTTTAGTTTTGTGTTTATTTCGTTTATAGGGTGACAGTGTTGGAGTTGGATATACTGAGCTCGAGTCTATGCTAGTGTGGGCGTCTCCTGCCGTCTCAGAAATATATATTACAGTTTTCAGTACCATTGTCAAATTGAAGATCATCTGAGGTCTAACTTTACTATTACCGAGGTTGGCAGTTTTGTGACGCCAGTCGGTCAGATTCTGGTGGACTCTGAAACCAGGGTGACAAGTTGATAGCAGTAGCAAAGGTGCTTAAATTAATTATTGAATAATATCTTTATATTTATATTATATATATATATATATATATATCTAATATATATATTGTCTATTTATCATCTTCATTGTACATACATATATATCAGTTTCATACAATTAAATTCATTTAATTTTTGTTATTTGAACTATTCACATAGTTGGTCACTCTATGTATGACTGTGTGTGAGTGATGTCTTGTCAGGTGGAACCCCGGGACCCTAATTACATACAGCTATTGTAAACCTGACAATTATGTTAATATAAAACACCATGTTAATCGAACTTAAGTATAGAGTATCTAGCTATCTAACAATATTTTTTATTGCTAGCTAATCACCAATATATTTAAGCTGCTAGCTAGTCATGTCATCGATATTTTTTAAATTGCTAGCTATCTACCAATACTTTTTAAATTGCTAGCTAGTCACCAATATATTTAAGTTGCTAGCTAGTCACCAATATATTTAAATTGCTAGCTAGTCACCAATATATTTAAGTTGCTAGCTAGTCACCAATATATTTAAGTTGCTAGCTAGTCACCAATATATTTAAGTTGCTAGCTAGTCATCAATATTTTAAAAATGCTTTCTTTGAAAAAATAAAGTGCACTTTTTCTCCACTTGGGTGTCATCCCCTAGTGGGTTTCTGCCGATGCGGACAGCACCCCACTTTTAACGATATAAGTTCGAGTAATCAAACAAAGCATTAGGTTTATATAAACTGAATTTGTTCCAGATCTGGGTGCCACCTTTAACTAACAAAACAAATCATTGATTTCAAGAGACGAAATGAGAAGTAGGGCAGGTTCATGGGTTTGTCAATATTAACAACAAAGTTAATCCCTAGATACTAACTAATAATTGTATTATTCACCACAAAGTAATCTGTGCACATTCCATGAAGAAATTTACAAGATAATGGAATAGGTGGTTAGGATTATCCACTCCCATGTGACTAAAACTTTTTCCATCGTCAATTTAAGTATCACTAATTGAGGTAGAGCGAGAGAGAGAGAGAGAGTATGCAGATAATCTGCTGCAAGTTCGTTGAATATTGTGTAAACGTTTCACTTCACTGAAATAAAAGATGTGTCTTCTTGAGAAGAGTGTTCCCTATTCAGAGCTAACGAACGGTCTGTGGATCCAGATCTTTGAGTTCATGCTGGATCTTACTTCTCGTCTAAATCAGCTTCATTGTTAGATACAAGGACAAAGAAACACATTGGTTTGATGTTCAAAGATACATATTTGTTTGATGTTCAAAGACACACATTTGTTTGATGTTCAAAGAATTAATTTGATTAAAAAACATATTTTTGCTTTTTGCCGAAGAATTTGAAAGAGTAAGTCCGATTCATTGCCCATGCCAATTGAAATATTGCTGAGAAAAGAATTCTAAGATTGACAGGAGCCATTTCAGAACAATACTGTCATGTATTAAGTCAGCGTTTCTCGGAAAGTTCAAATACTATAAAAACAGTAAGCGGCGTTAGATTTTCTTTAGAGTATATATACCGATAGCCAGAATGCCACTGTAATGTATTATTACCAAACAAATTATGAAACGATCGTCAAGTTTCAATGAAAATAAAAAGTGGCGGTAACAAATATAAACAAGGACATACTGCTAGAGGATACAAAGGGCACTTTTAGTGACTGTAACATCTCCTTGTTTGAAAGTAGACATGTTTTTTTATTGGTTTTTCTTTGATTTTCTTTGTTTTTTTTACAATTGTCATTCCAAACTAGATGTTGCAGATCACATCTTCGTTGTTGCAGATCACATCTTCGTTGTTGCAGATCACATCTTCGTTGTTACAGAATACATTTTTCAACAAACAAATTGACTGTCCATCAATGCGTCGAAGCACTATTGCGGGATCAAACATTTCTTTTGTGAATCAAATTCAATTAATAATGCGCCATCGTATTATAGTCAATAGAAATAAGTTCATTATGGAAGAACTCATGAACACGGACATTGAACAAAAGAAAGTTAATAAAAGAAAAGAGAGTGACTATTTTTTTATATATATATAATTTTTTTTGCGATATAGTTCAAGCAGGAATTCAGAGACCCCGATGCGACATTTGTAATGAAGTTCTCTCTGCCGTATCTATAGAGATCGAACAAAAGTCCGAACTTTGCCGAGTAGTTTACTTTAGACTCAGATGGCAAGACAAGTACCACAATTAAAACAAATCAGCCTCTGAATCTTCTTGTTTGGTGGCTCCCTGAGTTTTGAAACCTCACACCATTACCAAAGAGTTCTTGTCAGCAGCCAAAGACATTGCTCGTTTTGATTGGAGCCAAATGTATGAATAAATTTAGTGCTATTTCCATACCTGATGACACTATTCACAGGAGATTAGTTGACATGTCTTCTGATACTAAGGGAATGATATCAACTTCTTTTACAATATTTAGCGTCCAGCTTCATGAGTCTACAGGCGTTGTCAATTGTTCACAATTAGGGTAACGTGGGGCGAAGGGCCCATCGGGGTAAAGGGCCTTTCCTAATTTTTATGCGAATTGCTTTTTAGATGTTACAAATTAAGACTTCCTGAGATACCTTACATCCGGCCATTGAGTGCCTACTAGTTCCGGTATACTTAAGATATATTCATAATGGCGATTTTAAAGATTTTTTTTAGACATCGTCTTCCATTTCCAACATTTTATCTTTATGAAACATGTTTTTTCTGCCTGTCAGTTATCAAGTCTAAATACAGAAATAAACCTGATGCAGAAAATGTGAATTCCAAATCTAGTGAAATAAAAACAAGCTTAACTTTCGCACTAACATTCGCGTGTTTGTTATTACTGTGGCCACGTTTTCCATGATAAGTAATACTTTTTTAGCGGCCCCCGAAACGGGAAAAGACGCTATTAGTTTTGTGCGAAATGTCTTTCCGTCTGTCCGTCCGTCACGTTTAGATCTTGTAAACTAGAAAGATATTGACAATCCGACATCACAATATTTTACACCATTCAAAGTTCTAATTAAAACGGCTACTTTTTTTTTTCTGAAAGCGAAAAATCTAATTTTTAAAATCAGTTATAAAAGCAGTTTTTTTAAAGAGAAAAAGCTAATTAGTATGCATTATAAGTTAGACCTCAATTAAAACGAATAGTAATCTTGTAAATATCATTTTCATTTTTTTTTTATTGCTTTAGCACTAAATCACATTTCGAAGCATTCGAATAAGAGATTGAGCCTTTTCAAAACAATTACATCAAGTATAAGACTTCAGTTAGACCAGAAAAGGCGCGGTAGCTGAGCGGTAAAGCGCTTGGCTTCCCAACCGGGGGCTCCGGGTTCGAATCCTGGTGAAGACTGAGATTTTCAACTTCGGAATCCTTAGGCGCCTCTGAGTCCACCCAGCTCCAATGGGTACCTGATATTAGTTGGGGAAAAATAAAGTCGGTTGGTCGTTGTGCTGGCTACATGACACCCTCGTTAACCGTAGGCCACAAAAACAAATGAACTTTACATCATCTGCCGTATAGACCACAAGGTCTGAAAGGGGAACTAGTTAGGCCAGGTTCACATCTAACTTTGCATTCACTTGCACCTATCCTTTGATCTGCTGTACCGTTGGGGCACTACACAAGATCTGTCAACCTTCTTTCTCCATTCTTATCTCTCATTTGTCTTTGATATAATTTCATTTGGATGTTCTTTCTGAAAATATTGAAGCCTGCCTGGGTGGACCACTTCGGGGGCCGATTTTGAGTTTGTGTTTCCACACAAACTGTCTTTGTAATCTTGTTAAATTGTAAATTATGTATGTTACGTGAATATTATAACCACGCAGTAAAAAAATCAATAAAAATGAAAGTCATAAAATATTTTTGTTTAATTTAGCAGAAATGTATTTTACTCTAAATAAATATGATACGTTTCTAACAATGAAATGAACATCATAGATATTAGTTTTATACATTTTGATAACCATTTTATAACATTAGCTAAATCAAATTGACCTAGACCTATGACAAATTATTTTTCTTTATGGTTTGTGGGTCGCCTCCTAATGACAAGTTGTATTAGGGGGTCGCGGAGCTAAAAAGTGTGAGAACCGCTGGTGTAGGGTGTCACAGTGTAAAAGAGATCCCCATCAAATAGTCGTTGACTGTCAGCATTTAGGACTTTATATCGTTCATCTGGGATCTTGATTTGACTTACCAATAAGGTTTGTGTCTCTAAGTCTTGTAATTAGTAAAGTAAGTGATTACAAAACACTAAATATCAAATTGGAAAACCTTGCTCAAATTAACCCTATATTTAGCTCACATTGTTTACCTTATGCACGTATCAGGGCAGTTAGAATACATGCATGGGCTGACCAGACAAATCGGAGGTTGGCTGCATGCAATTCTCTCTATGAGTAACACAGGTTGACCTACATTTATGATAACAAAATATACTGTACTTTGTTCGTTTTAAAGTCCAAAAATTTCTAATAAATTATTTTAAGTTATTGATAAATATAACTATTTAACTATTATCAACTATTTCAATTAAACATGGCTTAATTATATTTTGTTACTCCTTACGTAAAATGTTGTTATTAAAACATATAGAGAGAAGCCTACCTTCAGTTACAGCGTACATAAGAAACACAAAGAAACGAAGACAATAGAAATATTTCATGACCATATTTGTTTCACTTCTAGAACAAACTCTACAGTGTTTGACTCCTGCACGTTACAGAAAGTAGATTAGAACATCGTTTTTGTTTTATAATAATGCAACACATCAGTTTGAACAAAAAACGTAAGGCAAGTCTATGACCTCCACATCTAAGTGTACAAGTTGATTGAAGTGGAATGGCGACTAGAGACACGGGCCTAACAAGTTTCAAAGTTATTTTGTTGGGAAATTATTAGTAGAAAAAAAAATTCTTTTAGATGAGATATTTTAGAAATGATAAATAAAGAGTTGTTACTGACTTACATTATACAGATGTTCACTTTCTGATATCTCTGTTATGGAGTGTATGTGTGTTTCCTATGTGGTTGGGAAATGGACCATTTATGTAAATTGTAGAGAGAGAGAGCATTAATTAAATGTGTGTCTTGTAGAATGTTGCAAGATAAAGCGGTGCGGCCGCAAGCTGTTCTAAATACGCCTGACGACTAAGGAAAGCCAGAGTGTAAGGACGTGTTTTTCTTGTGAGTTACATTCGTTTAATTATCAGTTTATTTCATTTCATCTCAAGTTGAATTTGTTTCTTTATTGTAATCAAAGTTTTATCTTATCTTATATAACACAGTCGTTACATCAAAAAAGAAGATGATTACGTCCTACGCGCCATGCATTTAGTCATGCATATTAACCAATGACTTAAATTCTGCCAAGTCATTGGTTTTCATGGCTTGCTCATGCAACCCATTCCATGCTCTAATAGCACTCGGGAAGAAGGAGCATTTGTACAAATTTTTCCCAGCATATGAAACAAGAATTTTTGCGTTTTTAGTCTGTGTTACTGGTTTGCCATGAATAAGATAAGTGGAATTAATTTGTTTTAGTTTTTTTGTTACTCTTAACAACTGACATTTTTCTGGGTGGAAAGACATGCTCCAATTTGATTTCCATTTCTGTAATTCATCTAATTCTCTTTCTAAAATATCTGTGTCTTGTATTGTTTTTATTGTTCTATATATTATGCAATTATGTTTTATGTATAATTTCATCTTTATTTTTGAGCCTTCTGTCCTAAAGGCTTTCTAAATTTAGTGATTTTACTAAAGGCGTTACTCTAGTCAAATGTGAATATTCGTTTGTTATGAATCTCACTGCTCTATTTTGTGTCTATTCCAGTTTCTTAATGTTTTCTTGAGTTGAGGGGTCCCAAACAGAGGATGCATATTCTATTATTGGCCTAACCAAGGTAAAATAACATTTTAGTTTTATGTTCTTATTTGATTTATAGAAATTTCTTTTAATAAATCCTAATGCTTTGTTTGATTTTTTGATAGTTTCACCAATATGAGGATTCCATGACAGTTTTTCATTTATTATAACACCTAGGTATTTTGCGTTTTTAGTCTGTGTAACTGGTTTACCATGAATAAGATAAGTGGAATTAATTTGTTTTAGTTATATTTTTAAATATTTATTATTATTCACCAAGAAGTTACTTAAGTTGTAGAAGTTAAAATACAGTACGTCTGCATCGGTTTAGTTGTCCACCAGCAGTCGGCGACTATCAACCTCGATCTCACATACTCTCTGACACCAACAACCAAAGACTTTAAACCTTCTCTTCTTTCAATGTACATCCAACAACTTGAACAAGTCACAATAAATCCTCAACATATCAAAAGCAATCTTAACAATACATTTGAAAGATTTATTAAAATTACAATCACTAAATATATTCTCCTGTCACTACACAAACTATTTGTGTTCAAACTTATTTATTCATATTTTGAAAATAGTTGTGTGCTTCTGTAAGGCACGTTCAATCTTCTTTCTCGCCTCACGAGTACAAGGCATCTGATTCACAATGTCTGTTCTTTTTCTGTTTTGGAATTCTGATTGAATTTATTGTTACTAAGCTTGCATTTTTGTCTGTTTCCAAAAGTAACTAGCAGCAACTTTATTACATTATAAACTTTAATTTTTAGCGGACCCAGAAAAGGGAAAAGACGCTATTAGTTTTGTGTGGAATGTCCGTCAGTCCGTCCAGTTTAGATCTCGTAAACTAGAAAAGATAGTGATAATCCGACATTATATTTTAGACCATTCAAAGTTCTGTTGCCACGGCTACTTTTGTTCTTTTCTGAAAGTGAGAAATTTTATTTTTTAAATAAAAAATGCAAGCAGTTTTTTCATAAAAATACACCACTTTTTACAACATTGTGTGTTATTTAAAATCACATAATTATGATCAATTTTATAACTTTCATTTCAGTCAATAACTTCTGGCTTTGCTCTATAACTTTCAACTATTTCACACAAAAA